>NW_016806443.1:2576014-2597415 GCF_001698545.2 Rhinopithecus bieti
TTATTTATTTATTTTTATTTTTTATTACTTTTTTTTTTTTTTTTTTTTTTTGAGATAAAGTCTCACTCTTCCGCCCAGTCTGGAGTGCAGTGGTGCGATCTCGGCTCACTGCAAGCTCCGCCTCCCGAGTTCATGCCATTCTCCTGCCTCAGCCTCCCAAGTAGTTGGGACTACAGATGCCCGCCACCATGCCCGGCTATTTTGTATTTTTAGTAGAGACAGGGTTTCACCGTGTTAGCCAGGATGGTCTCCATCTCCTGAACTCGTGATCTGCCCGCCTCGGCCTCCCAAAGTGCTGGGATTACAGGCGTGAACCACCGCACCCCACCAAAAATTTTACTTTCGGTTCATCATCTGTCTGTTTTATTCTCCTTGTCACTGATTTCTCTTGTTATCTTTATTATTTTTCTCCCCTCTCATTTCTTTACGCTGGGATTTTTTCCAATTTATCAAATTGAGTGCTTTGCTTATTTGCACACAATCATTTTTCCCTTGATAAATGAATTTAGAGTCCTAAATCATTCTACGAATACCACGTTAGCAGTGTCTTGAAAACGCTAATAAGTAGTATTTTCAGTTCTAAGAATTGAAAGTTTCTCTTTTGATTTCTTTTTATGTAGTGAGTTATTTGGCACTGTCAACAGGGTGTTAAAATTGAACCTTTCCTATCTCCCAAGTTGACTGGGGCCTTAAAGCTTAAAGCAACAGATGCTGATCATACCTAGATTATTACAACAAGTGCTCAGGGTCGTTTCAATTACTGACTCATAAATACTCTAACTGGGAAGGTAAATGTTGCAATATCGAGGAAGCTGAAACTGCATATATATTCTGCAACACAGAAGGGCAGAGGAAGTTTGCTGCATTTTTAAAAATAATAGAATATTAGAAATCAATATCGAAATGGAGAAATAATTTATAGCATATGTAAGATGCAATATTCTATAACAAAAATTATTAAAACCCACATCTATCAATATGAATGAATTTCAAAAATACAATGCTGAGTGAAATGGCAAGTTCCAAAATATATGTATTATATAACACAGGCGAAAACAAAAACACAAGTTGAGTATCCTTTCTCCAAACAGCTTGGAACCAGAAGTGTCTCAGATTTTTATTTTCTTAGGATTTTGGAATACTTCCATTATACTCACCAGCTGAGCATCCCAAATGCAAATATCTGAAATCCAAAATGTTTCAATAAGCACTTCCTTTGAGCATCATGTCAGCACTTTAAAAGTTTTGGATTTTGGAGCATCTCAGATTACAGATTTTCCAATTAGAAAGACTCCAACTTGTACAAAACAAAACAAAACCATAAAACAATGTTTTTTGTTTGTTTGTTTGTTTTTCCTGAGACAGAGTCTTGCTTGTTGCCCAGGCTGGAGTGCAGTGGCACTACCTCAGCTCATTGTAAGCTCCGCCTCCCAGGTTCATGCCATTCTCCTGCCTCAGCCTCCCGAGTAGCTGGGACTACAAGCGCCCACCACCACGCCCGGCTAATTTTTTGTATTTTTAGTAGAGATGGGGTTTTACCGTGTTAGTCAGAATGGTCTTGATCTCCTGACCTCGTGATCCGCCTGCCTTGGCCTCCCAATATGCTGGGATTACAGGTGTGAGACACCGCGCCCAGCCTAAAACAATATTTTTCCACTACTTTATGTTGTTTATGGCTTGAAAGAAAGACATAATGCAAATATAGAAAAACAATGACATAATAAATCAAGGTGGTTGGTACATGATGGCCTTCTATATAATTTTTACGCTCATTTTGATTAGAACATAGTTTATATACATTTAATAATTTTAAACTGAAGTTTACCACCATTATATTTTGTTTCAATCTCTTCTTTTAAAGAAAAAATGCTTAAAAAATAATTCTCAGCCATATTTACTTCTGGGTAAGTTTGCAGTTGTATATTTAACGTGCATGCATAGTACCCCTATATTGTAGGATTTTTCACTTTACAAATGTAAAAGAGAAATAGAAACCAAAGTAAACCTCTGTGGCTCTGGTATGCCGACTTTGTATGGTCCCTTTGGGAAGATAGTGTAGGACAATGGAAAAAGCATGGAGTCAGAAGTCAAACTGACCTCAGGTCAAACCACACTTGTCATCTGAAGTGACCTAAGATAAATATTTTACCCTCTAGGAGCCTCAGTTTACTTATCTGTTAAGCAATGGCTAAATTTCAAAATTATTGAAAGATTATTTAATTACGATACAAAGCAAGTGGGAAGTATTCCATCAATACTAGTTATTACTAACATTGTTAGTTATTTCCACAACTGCAATTACACCTATTTGTGTCAGAGATGATGTCTGAAGGAGATAAAAAGATATTCTAAGAAATAAATGGACATAATAATTGTAATAGTTAAAGAATTAATTTAAAAGTTGCGGTAAGGCATCTAGTTTAGTTTGATTTTTAAGTGACTTAACACAATTTTAATATGCTTGTGTCTTTTATGAGGCAGGAATTCACACCGAACCTAGTGGAGATGACTTGTCTTTGTTGCATGATGTCTGGAGATTCAGTTGGAGAAGCCGTTAGGCAAGGAGTGAATGTTTGAATGTCCCTTTGCTTGTTTTCAAAGTAATTTTTCAGGTTTTTTTTTTTTTTTTTTTTAAGTGTCTACTACTCTTGGGCATTTTAGAATTAAAGTAGTATAAATGACAGAAAACTTATAGCTGTCAATTGAAGATCAACCAAAAATTAAGAGAAATCCCTAAAAGGATAATATAACTCAAATAAACAGAAAGAGTTGATTTTGACATCTGGTTTTAAGAACCTGGCTATTATGTAAAGTGGCAAATTTATTTGTGATTCTTGGGAAGAACATTTACTATCTTATATATAATTATTTTATTTATCTTGATATGTACATCAGTATGCTACATATAGAAAAATCAGGACCTAGAAAACTAGATTGAGCTCATATTTGCTTTGTGGAAACAGACTATATACATGTACAACTAAAATACTCATCTGGTTTGTCTAGGTTTAATTTTATTTCTGTAGCTAATTAAAACTCTAATTTTCCAATAAGTCTGCCCACAGATAAATGGCCACTTTTTTAGCCATCCGTGGGTGGCTGACTCACCCTGGTTCGCAAGCCTCAATTCTGTATAAAAGGAAATGGAAAACATCCTGAATTGTAAGCAATCAAAATGCCATCAGAAACTAACAACACAGTTTAATTAAAAGAAAAATCCATAGTAATTCATTTTTGTTCCTTTCCCCTCTTCACACAAGAAAATAAGAGGTAATAGAGAGAAGCGATTAAAATGCAGTCTCCTTTTGCCCTCAGGGTGTGTGCCTCGAAACTCTGCCAATGAAATAATTAGCTCCAAATTTCTCATTTTTTTCCCCCTTCATAATATTGAAATTGCTTCTGGTCTTCCTTCAGAAACAAAGCACTTCCTTTGCCTCTTTAGTTAACCCTAGGCTTCTAAGAATCTTTAGTAATCTCGTTATTCTATCAAAAGGCGAAGGCTGTGTGGTTACAAGGCCATTGTCACTATTTGATTAAGATCCCAGGTAAACTGAAAATCAGTCTAGTTTCATGAACACACTGGATTTGTATAACCTCTGAGATGGACTGATTGGCCTGAAATTAAAGAGTAGGAGCTCATGAATGTATCTGTCACCAGGAGAGATGATAGGAAGGTGGATTCACTGAGCACGAAGGCATCAACACTGCTGTGGAACTTCAGCATGCATCCTACACTCTCACCATGATCAGACCTCAGAAGAAAGCACATGTACTGTTCTGATCTACGAACAAATGCTTTACTGCTTACCCACAGAGACTGCAACCACAACATGGGCAGCACCCAGCTTTAGCCAACAAAACCATGTGGCAATATTGGGTAGAGCACACGTGCACAGGCTCAGGACTGAGGACCAATGAAACAGCAAGATAACGTGTTCACAAATGAAAAACCACGTGTCACTTTCAAGATACTTATGATCACTCTCATGCATGTCTTTATGATGTGGCAAACAGGGACGTCTGATAAACGCTAGACTCCAGTAAACAAGACCCTGGTGAGGCTTAAAGTATGGGGAGGTCCACATGCAAAGGGCTCAACGTGACTCGGAAGCAAGAGAAATGGAAGGTGGAGCTCCATGAAGAGTTTGGGGTAGATAAAAGTGAGCAAGTTGCATGGAATTTCAAACACAGAGTAGCACCTGCACGAGACAGCCTGAGGGCCATTGAAAAGAGAATCCTGCCCATTGGTGCACAGCCCACAGTACATCCTCTCCCAGCAATCACAGTGGCACAGAGGAAAAGAACAGCGAGAGGACTCTTACTGTAGCACGCGGGAGTGGCTGAGATCTTTCAGATCTGAGTCCTCATAATAGGGAGCTATCATCCCCAGCCCACTGTCACTCAGCATGCGTTTCCGCAGGGCAGGATTCCACCAGTCTGAGATCCTGAGAGAAAGAAGGGCACCAGACAGTTAAGCATTCAAAGTCAGCCACGTGACTTCATCTCCACTTTCTGAAGATGAATCTTGCCTGTAAATGTGAGAGGCAAAATTCATCTTTATGGAATGTTTACCAGATACTACATATTTATTATTTCATTCACTTATCTCAACAATCACGAACTATTTGTATGATTCTGTCCCCGTTACAGCTGAGAAAACTGATTTTCAAGATTAAGTCATTTTAAATGTGACATGAATAAGAAGTAATAGACCTAGTGTAGAAATACAGATTAGAAAATAACAAAGCCCCTTCTGTTACACTGCTTCCCTGATCCTGGTTTAGTTCTGGGGAGGCAACTGGTAAGAAATAAGAAAGGCACTGATTCAAGTTCTGGTGGATTTTCAGGCTACTCTATTTTTGGAGCTAGAGCTAACAGAGGTCTAGCCAGGCCAAAGCAATTCCTTTTGGCCATTATTTGACATGAAGAAAACGACCTTACAAAAAACTAGCCGGGCATGGTGGCAGGCACCTGTAGTCCCAGCTACCCAGGAGGCTGAGGCAGGAGAATGGCATGAACCCAGGAGGCGGAGCTTGCAGTGAGCCGAGATTGCGCCACTGCACTCCAGCCTGGGCGACAGAGCGAGACTCTGTCTCAAAAAAAAAAAAAAGAAAGAAAGCAAGAAAAAGAAAAAGAGAATGACCAAGTGAGCAAAGACCAGGGCAATTTGGCAGAATGGACTTTCTCCTTACTAGATCAAGAGTCACAGCCCAGGTTAGGTGGGCTAACCTGGCTCTAGCACCTGCTGCTTCTGCAATAGGACAGAACATCCTACCTCCTTTCCCCACTACTGATGGGTCTGATGCATAAATGTGCCCTGCAAAGGTGGCCTTCCCCACCACCTTTGGGGCTCCCAGGGGTGCATCAGGCTACCCCTTGTGCCTGTCAGCCTTCCCCCATGCTCTGACATCGCGGCTCTGGCTTCCTGAGAACAGCTTTCTATCTGTTCTACACAGCCACTTGTGGCCTCTCTTTTCTCCCCCCAGACTTGGTACATACTGGACATCAACTGCCCCTGGCAGAGTGAGAAACTACTCACAAATAGCAGCAGTGAAGCAAAAAAGTGGAAAAAAAAGTAAATCAATGACAAGGGGAAAACAGGGATGAAGATGACATTGCAGTTGTGCTAGCCTAGTGGCCTGTTTATTCATACTGTATGAGGATGTGTATACCATTTGCATTAACTGTTTGGGTACATTGTATATGGTTTCTAGAGCAATTCTTATTTCAATAATTCAGGCCTCATAGACCAGTAAAACACTAAATTTCACAAGGGCAAAGATTCTTATCTGTTTTTATTTTTGTACTGTTATTTCCCAAGTGCTTACACTAAGACTTGGCACACAAAATTCTCTAAATAAATAGTTTTGAGTTATTGAAATAACTTAGAAATATTAATTATGTTTTGGTGGTAGAAGATGGTCATTAAATGCATGGGCTCTGGCATCAGGCAGCCCAGGACTGTATCTCATTTTTTCTACTTATTTTCTGTGAAATACTAGGCAAGTAACACAACCTTTTAGGTCTCAATTTTTTAATCTACGAATTAAGGATAATTGTTCCAAATTTTCAAGGTCACTGTGGAATGATGATGATGATTATTATTATTATAACATTCTATTTAATGCATGTTTTAAAAATGCCAGGAATGACTTTAAGTGCTTTATCCCTATCAATTCTTTTAATCACCAAACAATTCTCTGAGTGAGGATTATTATTATTTGTATTTTACAGATGAGAAAACAAGCACAGAGCACTTAAGATGATTAAGTCACTATGTGGTAGAAATAAAAGAGAGACACAGGACAGAGCTCCTAAAAAGTGCTTGGTACATCATAGTTATTATACAATCTACATGTCTCCAGCAGCCTGGAAATAGCAAAGAGGAGGAAGAGGAGAAAAAGTATCAAATCACCTGTGTCAATTTTTAATGTAGACAACAGAGTTACTACAAACGTGTAAGCACAAACACAAGTACTAGTGTTTTCTAGGTTTGTTAGGAAGAGTTGCTGTGATGGAGAAAGAAGGCTTGTACATGGTGCAAATTTGGTTTTGTTTCTACATGGCCATTCATAAGACAGACTTATAATAACCACTCTAAGGAAACCCAACAAGAAAATCTGCATTTCAAAATCATTTGATGTCATTAGAATGATGTTAAGTTCAAAGGCAAACCAGACATGGATGTCACCCTGAGGCCAGCCTCACAGGCAAGGAGAGGCACACTCACCCCGAGGCTTGCTCCACCACCAGGTCAGGCATGCCCGGAGGTGTCCCCGCTGGCTGTGACACCACCATATCCGGGTCCAGAATAAAAATCTCATCTTGGGAAATCTCCATCACAAAGTGCAAATGTTCCTAAGGAAGAACAAGAAGTCTGTTGCATGAAGAATAACAAAACAAGTATTCTCGGTCTCGAGGAATAATGATATTCTCCAACATGTCAAAGGATCACAGTGTGTTGTCAGAGCTTGATCAGTTGGTGATCCTCCCCAAAGCTGCGCTATGGCAGGCAGTGGGAGATGGGGAGAGATGAATCCCCTTGGTTCAGGATTTTCAATTAATCAGGATTTTTTTTAGGTATGTCTAGAAATGGTCTTGCCTCGTCTTCCCAAATACTGTTAGAGAAGTGATACCCACATACCATTGACCCAGTGAGAGTGTATGATAGCCTGGACTTCCACCCCATCATCTGGTCAAAGCTAAGCAGCACGGTTAACATCTTTATCATTAGGTTCAATACTGTACATTTTTTTTCTAGGATAATTCAGATAATGGGAGGACTTCTTAACTTGGGCAAAACCATATTTTTTTTCTCATTGCTGACCTCTAGGGATTGGAGAACTGAAACTAAGTAATCTAGTTATATACTTGGGACCTCAAACTTGCTAAACAGAAACGAGCTTAAAAAGACATACAAAATTTGGCTAAGAAGGAGTAAAAATATCTTTGTAAATGAAAATTTGCAGTATAGGCTGGTGATAATGTCTACAAGTCAACTTATTTTCTGTACCCATTTGCAAGATCAAGCCATATCATCTTGAGTCCATAAATCATAAAACATGTGAAGATAAATAAAAGATTCATAGCTTAGGTTATGAACACCATTCCAAAATTTGTAAGTGTCTCGGTGTGTTTTGTTAGAAAAATTTATGAGATTAGCTACCAATAAAGTACATTAACTTGGGAATTTTTCACTTTTACAAGCAGGCTGGAAAAAAACTTACCTGAGATCTGTCTATTCGATAAAAGCGATCAGCAGAAGTTGCTAGGGGAAAAAAAAATGCAGATGGCATTCAGAATGTTCTGTAATCTGGCATCAAATTTATAACCTTCTCTTCGACTATGCCGGTCAAAACCCCTACATGATGGTCGTGCTAGTCTCCTGGCCAGTCCCTAAATCTATTAAGAAAACTTCAGCACTTCCATGCCTCTGCCACTGCTATTCTAAGGCTTAGAAAGCCCTACCCATTGCCTCNTGGTAGAAATAAAAGAGAGACACAGGACAGAGCTCCTAAAAGTGCTTGGTACATCATAGTTATTATACAATCTACATGTCTCCAGCAGCCTGGAAATAGCAAAGAGGAGGAAGAGGAGAAAAGTATCAAATCACCTGTGTCAATTTTAATGTAGACAACAGAGTTACTACAAACGTGTAAGCACAAACACAAGTACTAGTGTTTTCTAGGTTTGTTAGGAAGAGTTGCTGTGATGGAGAAAGAAGGCTTGTACATGGTGCAAATTTGGTTTTGTTTCTACATGGCCATTCATAAGACAGACTTATAATAACCACTCTAAGGAAACCCAACAAGAAAATCTGCATTTCAAAATCATTTGATGTCATTAGAATGATGTTAAGTTCAAAGGCAAACCAGACATGGATGTCACCCTGAGGCCAGCCTCACAGGCAAGGAGAGGCACACTCACCCCGAGGCTTGCTCCACCACCAGGTCAGGCATGCCCGGAGGTGTCCCCGCTGGCTGTGACACCACCATATCCGGGTCCAGAATAAAATCTCATCTTGGGAAATCTCCATCACAAAGTGCAAATGTTCCTAAGGAAGAACAAGAAGTCTGTTGCATGAAGAATAACAAAACAAGTATTCTCGGTCTCGAGGAATAATGATATTCTCCAACATGTCAAAGGATCACAGTGTGTTGTCAGAGCTTGATCAGTTGGTGATCCTCCCCAAAGCTGCGCTATGGCAGGCAGTGGGAGATGGGGAGAGATGAATCCCCTTGGTTCAGGATTTTCAATTAATCAGGATTTTTTTTAGGTATGTCTAGAAATGGTCTTGCCTCGTCTTCCCAAATACTGTTAGAGAAGTGATACCCACATACCATTGACCCAGTGAGAGTGTATGATAGCCTGGACTTCCACCCCATCATCTGGTCAAAGCTAAGCAGCACGGTTAACATCTTTATCATTAGGTTCAATACTGTACATTTTTTTTCTAGGATAATTCAGATAATGGGAGGACTTCTTAACTTGGGCAAAACCATATTTTTTTTCTCATTGCTGACCTCTAGGGATTGGAGAACTGAAACTAAGTAATCTAGTTATATACTTGGGACCTCAAACTTGCTAAACAGAAACGAGCTTAAAAGACATACAAAATTTGGCTAAGAAGGAGTAAAATATCTTTGTAAATGAAAATTTGCAGTATAGGCTGGTGATAATGTCTACAAGTCAACTTATTTTCTGTACCCATTTGCAAGATCAAGCCATATCATCTTGAGTCCATAAATCATAAAACATGTGAAGATAAATAAAAGATTCATAGCTTAGGTTATGAACACCATTCCAAAATTTGTAAGTGTCTCGGTGTGTTTTGTTAGAAAATTTATGAGATTAGCTACCAATAAAGTACATTAACTTGGGAATTTTCACTTTTACAAGCAGGCTGGAAAAAAACTTACCTGAGATCTGTCTATTCGATAAAAGCGATCAGCAGAAGTTGCTAGGGGAAAAAAAAATGCAGATGGCATTCAGAATGTTCTGTAATCTGGCATCAAATTTATAACCTTCTCTTCGACTATGCCGGTCAAAACCCCTACATGATGGTCGTGCTAGTCTCCTGGCCAGTCCCTAAATCTATTAAGAAAACTTCAGCACTTCCATGCCTCTGCCACTGCTATTCTAAGGCTTAGAAAGCCCTACCCATTGCCTCTGCCATCTAAATCATACTTGTCTTTAAAGAACCAGCTCAAATGCTTCTGCTTCTGTAAAACCTTTCTCAGTCCCAACCTCCCTACCCCAGACAGAACGTATTGACCCTGCCTCCATACACATTTACATTTTTTAAAACTTCTTATACAGACTATCATCACAGATAACCATGAGACTAAAAGACCTTGCCTCTTTAAAAATCTGTTTCATTTAATCTTTTATGCCTCCTGAAATTAGCACAGGATCTTAAAGAAAGTTAGGAATCGGTATGTATTTATTAAGTAAATAAAGCTAGAAAAAGCTACGGTTACGTGCACTTCTTAGGGAAGTGATTTCCCATTTTGGAAAACGGCTTGAAGATTCAGGCCAGGGACTATATGTGGTCTTAAATGAATCATTTCACTTTCAACCTGCATCCTTAGAGCCATGTCTGAAGGAAGCCAAAACAGCAAAACAATTATTTGAGCATTCTCTAAAAGAGATTGAGCTGCATCTATAGTATGAGAAAAAAAAAAAAAAACCTAAATTAGAAATTTTGGGTTTCTAGAAATTATTTTAAATATTCTTAATATTAGAAAGAACTATCAGCTGCATTTCGGGAAGCTCAGGTGGGAGAACTGCTTGAAGCCAGGAGTCTGAGACCAGCCTGGGCAACAAAGCAAGACTTCATCTCTACAAAAACAATTTTTTTTAATTAGCTGGGGATAGTGGCATGCCCCTGTGGTCCCAGGTACTCGGGAGGCTGAGGTAGGAGCATTGCCTGAGCCCAGGAGTTCAAGGTTGCAGTGAACCATGATCATGCCACTGCACTCCAGCCTGGGCAACAGAGTCAGACTCCCATCTCAAAAAAAAAAAAAAAAAAAAAAAAAAAAAAAAAAAAAAAAAAAAAAAAAAAAAAAAAAAAAAAAAATCAAACCAAAAAGAATGATGTGCTTCTCACTTACATCTATCTAACAAAACCCAAATATTATAAATAGATTTTCTACAAAACAAACAGCACAAGAAAGAAAAACTCAAAATGCAAGTAATTATTTTAAATTCACAAACACTTAATGAGTAGCTTCTCTCCAAAGGGGACTGAATTAAGAAACCAGCCAATCATCGTCCCTGCTCTCTAAAATCTCAGAATAGAATAAAATCTGCCTTGGAGAAATTCGCTCTATTTTGTTCTTTTAAACCATGACTGCAATTACCTTTCAAAGGTTTTTTTAATAAAACTATGGAGTTAAAGTACATCTGGGTTAAGACTGTTAGCCACAATAGTTGTAGTTTTATCTAAGACTTTAGATAGAACATAACATAAATATTTTCATAATTTTCTGAAATACATGTTGTTCCTCTGCAAATTCAGGAATGACAAATGATTATGTTTCTCATTGCTATGGAATAAAGAAGCTGGAGGAAAGTCCTCAGAGGCAGCTGATGAGACATTAACAAAAACTTGCATCATGATTTATGTGGGTTAGATCTCATATAAATACAAGTGCCTACTTTCATAACACTAGAAAAATATGCATATGGTATTTAAAGTGTTCTGTGATCTGGCACCAAAGTTATAATCTTCTCTTCCACTATGCCAGTTAAAACCCTTACATTCCAGTCATGCTAGGCTACTGGACAGTCCTTAAATCTTAATAGATCTCTGCTGCTGCCATCCTAATGCTTGCTCATACACTCACAAATCCTGTCATACTCATATTCATGTTTATATCCTCTCAGATGCTCACCCAGATAAACAAAAAAGAGGTCTACAATGAAAACCGTGTCTCCATATGAACAAGAGAGAGAATGAGTAGTAGATACATTGGGTAGTATGTAAGCATGAATATACAGAGGTGAAAAGGTACTGCAATATGGGTAATTGGATAGAAATGTAATATCAGGCAGCATCTAGGAGACAGATATTTGAGATAAAAACAGACTCATTAAACAACCATAAAATAACTAACGTGTAATGCATGCAATATGTCATGCTTATCCAAGCAGATGTGAATGCAACTGAATTTTTCTACCTTTCTCCAGAAATGTATACATCATACTGCAATAATGGTCTCATAAAAATAATATGAATGTTCCATAAGATGCAAACAACATAGAAATTGGTATCCATCCTATGCTTATAGAATCCAGCTACTGGTCTGAATTAATTTAAGGCAGGCAGTCAAGTTTTAAGAAACGAGGGCTGATGAAAAGGAAACATCAGCCTGAGCAACTTGATGCTGGGTTCAGCCAGAGTTAACCAAGCTGTGTTGAGGGAAATGACTTCAGGAAAGCACAGTGCAACATTAGTAGGCCCACATTGTTCCGCACGCAAAAACCAGCCATGTGGTCACAAGAAGGCTTTCTGAATAATCTTTTGGAAAACTAGAGTCCACCCTATCAATGGATGCCTTGCTCTTCAACTTCCCCAACTCCCATGATACCCACAAGAAATGCAGAACTCACCATCTAGGAAGCACCACCGAGGGGAGAGCCTCTGTGCTGAGAGAGCCCTGGGGAAGGAGGTTTCATGGTCCTGGAAAGAGACACACACATTCTAGTGGCTCCATTTCAATAACCTGATGGGCTTCCCTCACTCAGCATTCTGCCATCCTTTCCTACACAAAGCACTGGTGAGAAGACCAAATCACATTTTTTTTTTCTCTAGGAACAGAAAGAAGGGCTCTGCTTTGAAATTCTTTCACATAGAACTTTTAAAAATAACTCCCTCATAAAATTACCAGGAGGTTTTCAATTATTCCATTAAATATTTTCAATTATTCCATTAAACATAAATAATCTATTTTAGGACATTTACTTCTTATGTGAATTTCTTTCTTTCCCTTTGTGAAGCCAAGGAACGAGTGACAGCTGGCTGTCATTGACACATAGGTCTAAGGCACTGGCACAGAATGAGAATGAATCAAACGTTATCTACTGGCCACATGGGACATACAGTACGTGAGAAAAAGCAGCAGCGATCCATACACAGGGGCTGTTCATCTACATGGAAACAAAATCAACCTCACACCTTGAGGTCATCTCTAACCTCAGCCTTCTCCACTGAACCCAATTACAGAGGTGTAGACAAGGAAGAAAAGTAGTGCCAGGTTAACCCATGACAAAATCACTCTGTCCAACACTCACCCAAACTGCAATGTGCTCATTCACCTGAGCATTTTCTAGGCGTCTGACGTCTATGACCTCCCAATTACCCCTCTCCTATTTAACATCAAGTCTGCCTGACATAACTGCCATCATTCTTTCCTCTGGGTTTGGATAAAAATATGTCTCTTCTCTTCAAAGCCAATCACTTAATTTAGACTCTAGACTATCTTTCTTTCTTCTTTGAACTTTATTTCTGTAGCATTATTAAAATCCACTCATTAATTCTTCTGCTCTCAATAGTTCCCTCTCTTCCAAAATAAATTCCCCTCAGCTGATCTTGTTACATCTATTTTTTATTTCTATTTCATTTATATTTTATTTTTTGAGACAGGGTCTCACTCTGTCTTCCAGGCTGGAGTGCAGTGGTGTGATCATGGCTCACCACAGCCTCGGTTTCCTGGGCTCAGGTGATCCTCCAGCCTCAGCCTCCCAAGTAGCTGAAATTGAAGTTGATATATCTTTTGAAAATCTTCTTACACTCTCCTTTCTTGCCCTTCCAAACTCCTGAAGCTTATGTTTATTATCTCCTGCTCCAAGTCTCACTTACACACCTCAGACATGACCTCTAGAAGCCTGGCCTCTGACCTCCCAGGCTTCGAAAAACTGTCCTTCCAAGAGATTGCCAGGACCGGCTTGCTTCCCTGATTTACTACAATTCTCAGTTCCCAAACTTCCTTGAAGTCTCAGAAGCTTTTATTTCTTATAAAGAATTAAAGCTATATCCACGAAACAGAAGAGAGAACTGGCAGATTGAAAACTGAAAGGATTTTCTCTTTTGGATTCCAAACTTTCAAAAATTAAACATTTTCTCTACTAAGAGAAGCCTGCCAGTGATAACTGCGGAGGAAGGAGAGCACCTTCTAGTTTACAACATGTGATTTGGAGCATTCTAGCCCGGGTTTGCAGTGGAATTGAAATCACTGACAGAAATGGGACAAACGAAGGAGGCCAGGTCTCTGTGGGGAAGACACTGGGAGTCTGGCCCTTATTAGGGGATTTGAAATGTTCAAATGTAGGGAGCAACATTGGGGTGCGACTGTGCAAGCAGCAATAAAGACTTGGCAGCTGAAGGTGCAGGTGTGGATGATCTTGTGTCTACAGAGGGGCCAGGAGAAGAAAACAGGAATAACATAGAAGTAATAAGGACCCAGTCAGAGGTTGTACTGACTTTCTTGGTAGTTACTCAACACTCCCTGCTGCCCTACTTGATCCTCAAATAAAGCCTGGGCTTAAATCACTTGTTCTCAAAGTGTGCATCAGCTGGAAACTTGTCAGAAGCACAAATTTCCAGGGCCCATCCCAGGTCTACAGCAGCACTATGGGTGGAACCCAGCAATGTGTTTTAACAAGCCTTTCAGATGAGTCTGAGGATGTATGTGAAAGAACCTAACATTACCAACCAAAAGGGAGGTATCTTAGTAAACTAGAAACCTTGAGTGTATGGAGTTTTACTCTAAATGAATTCTGTGAATTAAATAATTGATAGAGGAAAAACTGGTCTCATTCAGGAATGCTACCAAAATCTGTATTTATAAATATAAAATATATCCATATAGCTATGGATACAGAGATACTATATAATATGTATAGAAAAAAATATATGTTACATATAGTCTCTCTCTTGCTGTCTCTATATATGTATATATATTCTATATATACGTGTCTATATATTCCTCTTTTTTGAACTGAATTTTCATCCTGATTGTTGAGCTAAATGAAATCTTGACATGTGCTTAGTAACTATTTATATGAGAATTATGTGTAACATTTTGAGAATTATATCTTGACATGTGTGACATCTTGTTTTAAAGGAACTTAAGGTACTTAATGCATTTTTGTAAAACAGATAAAACTGCTGACGTCTCTCAGTTGGGTGAGAAATGTACTTATGGACCAATAAATTTGGAAGTGATTCAAAATATTTAGTGACAACTATGAAAGCTAATAAATAAAGAGATTAAACAGAAACAGGATTCTCTTCTCTATGAATAAAGAAGCTAAAACACAAGGACCCTCTCTGCATTTTGATGTTGAATATGCTACAGAGGACACTATAAAAACATATCCTAATTTCCCTAGGTAAAAATCAACAGAAAGAATACAGGAATGCTTGATTTCTCATTTTAAAAACCTAAGGATCCATCACACTACCTCTAGGCTATTCTAATTACAGAAATTTGGATGTTATTTAGTCTAGGTTAATAAAATCCAGATTGAGGCACTGCCTCAGCAACATGACTACCACAGGTTGGTAAGGAAATACAGATGGTGTGTATCTTTCTATGTGCAGGTGGCTGTGTGTCTGGAGAGTTTTATGCCCATGCCTGACTTTATTAATGTAGTTCGCTTTTGTTCACTTATTTACTGAACATTTTGATCCCATGGATGGAAACTGCAAAAATGTTTGACCTACAGAAACATCTGATATAACTCAATGTTCTTAAAGAGGTTTTGTCTAAAGATAACATTATAATTTCATTTGGTGAAAACACATTGGTCGCCATAAAGCTCTTTAAAATACTTTAATGGGTCCTCAAATAGGTTCAACAATTCTTGAACTCTCCAAAACTGTACACTAGATTTGGCATGTCTATGGGTATGTTCATTTTCCTGGACAGAAAAACCACTGCTTTCTAGATTATCAAAGTGATCTGAGATTCCCAAAATGCTAAAAAAAAAAAAAAAAAAAGCTATTAATTTAAAGAATCAAAAATTTAGGTCAGAGGTAATTCAACAAAATAAGAAGATTCTGATCAGTAAAATGCCTTATGAGAATAGGAATTACCAATTCAAAGTTACTGGTAATTGTAATACCAAAACAACAAACAACAAAAGCTCTCTGAGCTTGTAGCTGTTCTCCTAGTAGCGGACTGAAACTAGGTCAATTTCTACATGGAAGAACTCAACTTTTTGCTTATTTCCATCCATGGTCTCTCCCAAGTGTTTGTTTTCAGTGCCTTAGGTTCTTCTACTTATGTTCATTTTTATAAACAGAGGAAAATGTATATTTACCATTGGATGGTATTAATAATTGAAGTTAAACAATACATCAATAATTAAAGGCACAGGAATCTGATTTTAAAAAACAATGTTACTTAAAATAATTGGATACTTTCCTGGTGACCTGAAGATTAAACTGCAATTTTGGGAGTTGTTAGAAAAGCAAAAGTAGAGCTCTAACTTCTCTGAAATGCTTCCCTGAAATAGATTTGCACCCTCTTCCAACTTTTTTGAAGCTCTTTCCACCTGGTTCATTTTAAAAGAGTGAGTTCTTAAAGAAAAGCTACTCACATAATAGGTCCTATGTTAAAAGTCGTTTGAATTCCAATGAAAACCTGTAATTACTATCTGGGTAGATTCATAATGCAATTAAACTACTTATTTAAAAATTCTACATATATAAAATGTACAAAAGCATCAAGTCTCAAAAAAATTGGCTCTTGAATCTAGTCCATGTACATATCCGTGCAGCTGAAAATGCTTCACCTACATTGGGACACTAGAAATTGGAGATTTTTTTGAAGTCAGTGTTAAAATGATGTTCCAGTGTAGCAGATTGACAATATGCAAAACATACCTACAAAATATGCCAGCAATCTGTAAAATAAGAAACAAGAAAATCCAGGTATGAAGCACAAAGGGGTGCTGAAAATATATCTCAAAGATCCGAGAGAGAATAGGAGGTGAAGAGCAGGCTAGGGACAGAAAAGTTGGTGGTGGCTGAGGTGGCGGTGGTGGATGTTGGATTTCACTTGAGTTGAAAAACAGAGCAAAAAGATAGTGAGAAAGTCTGCTTCGCAAAACTGAAATTTTTGTAGGATGTGATCATCATTATCACCGACAAGCTAAGAATTGAGATGCCAAAAAATGTTCCTGTCCTTGAGGTGTTAAAATATCGTAGGGGAGACAGATCTGATGAATGAGATGGAAAAACAAGGCGAGAGATTGTATGTGATCCAGCCCCAATTAAGCAGCAAGCCCAGAGGCGGCGGAAGGCTGATGGGAAGCGCACCAGCTTTGAGAGGCACGACAATCCTAGCGCCCGACTCTCACCCGCTACTCGCTATGAGAGTCTAGGATAGTTTCTTATCCAGTTCCTTGAATATCTCATTTTAAAATGGCTACAATAATATCTAACATAAGGTTCTTTTGAGGAATTAATGACACACAAAATGCTTAACCCATTAGCAGAAACGTGTTTATGTGCAGATATAATTATCCGAGAGATAATTATATCTCATGCTAAGCAGCTGAGACATTATTTTACCTAAAACAATTCTGCCCTTAGTCGTATGAGGGTCTCATGGGACACAGGCCACATTTCAGACCAGGTCATTTAGATGGTGCTACCCCTAACACAACACTATTTATCCATAAATACATTTGCACTCAGATTCTGAGTTTTAGAGAAAAGAAATAAACAGGGCAAATTTGTAGAGTGAACACAAAACAGAACACAAAACAGGATGGCTTTTAACAAAGGCTGAAATCGTGCCATTTGTTGGTTTGGTGCTTATAGGGCTTGTCTTAATCAGCAACCCAGTACCTCTGTTCACAATATTAGATGTTATATAATTGTCTTAAATACAGGATATTGTCTTCAAGGCTGAATGTCTGCTATCACCAACAGGCATACATTTCAGAACATTTTATTTTACTGATGTCTCCCTTCCCCATTCAAGAGTAACTACTTACTTGGTATTACCCTAGTTTCACCAAAATTAACTTATCACTTGCTGATTTGGGCTGTCATGTGTCACAAAACTGATTTGGGCTGTCATTTGTCACAAAAGAATACATTATTCTTATTCCTGTGATACAATTGTGATCAAGCTTTTCAATGCATGTTTATTAAAGCCAATGAAATGCAAGGCATGTGACTGGAAGGTCACAAAGAACAAAGTGTGGACCATGTCTTTAAAGGGTGGCTACTACACTAGGAACCAGTCTAGGTGCTCTGCATGCTTCTTTCTGGCTCCAATTCTTGGAGTTACTGTAAGTCTGATTTACCAAGTTTCAACTTCTTTTCCCAAGGGATGACTATTTTAATCATGATTTCAATTTATTTCCTGGTTACTGCCAACAGCCACCAATTTTGGAAAAAGGATTTTGAGCCAGCTTCCAAAAGAATCAGAGTTTGGTAATAAGAAAAAAAAAAATAGAAGACAGCAGAAGAAATTCATTGTTGGCAAAGCAAATAGAAGGCTCAGTTCACATTTAAGAAAGCCCTTTCCTTTGAAAGTCTCAAACTTGGGGCTAAAAACCGTTGTTCTGGAGCAGTAGTTTACAAAGAGTCTTGGTGCTGATGTACAGCCAAGAAGTGCCAGTAGATACAATCCTGAGTTATCCAACCCAGTTACACAGAGGCCAGCTGTCACTATGTCAAGTAGAACAGGTAGCTCTTGACTCTGGCTGTCCTTCATTCCTTCCTACTCTTAGTCTTCCACCTACAGCTTCTGCCCTGACTCATCTCCACTGTCTAGCAGTGAAGGATAAGAAATACTAATCTGGACAAGCTGTCAAAAAAATCACTGAACCACATTTTGGTGATGGTAATTTTCCTTTTTCTTCTTCTTTTTATGGTATGCTCATTTTGTGCTTCTGAGAATTTCATGTAAACATTGCTGTACTTCTGTATTAATGGTGGCTATAGATTAAATAAAGCTTAGAGTATTCCATTTTTTATTTCATCTACTGAATATTCTATACTTGATACAATTTCTCTCAGCCATATATGTTACTATCAGAATTCACAATTGGAGTGTTCAAGTCTCACATAATCATCTCCCCTAGTTTTAGGGTTACCTGGACACTGCCACAGAGATAATTTAGAAATATTAGGCTACAGTCTCAATAATAGGTTAGTTCTAACCCAAAATCTTCTATGTATGTGCAGGCTTTCTTCGTTTTGTTATTAAGAAGGCTACATAATCTAGCTCCTACCTACCTCTCCTGCAATTCACCCCACTATTCTTCCTGAACCTCTTCTCCTACATCTAAGAGCTGATCACAATAAAGAACTTCAGTTGTGAGAGTTTAAGTAAACTACCCAGATGTCCCAAGCTATTCAGTGGTGGAGAGTACAGACTTCTTTTACTTCAGAGCTCATGACCTCATGTACAGGGTTTTATAGCTTCTAAAGGAATTACGATTTCAGGTTTTGAAGGATGAGTGAGGTTCGGTATAAATCAAGTTTGAGAGCTCAGAATTTTCTAGACTCAGCTCAAACAAAAGCAGGAAGAAAGCAAACTAGAATGATCTAAATGGATATGAAGACCTCATTCTACTCTAGTCAAAGATCTTCCACAGATTCAACTTTTATTATTTGTCAAACTAAGCCTCCTGTTTCTTACCAGACAGTTTGCTCCTGGTAGCTCAGAGTTCCTGCCCCCACATATTCTTCAGTCTTGCTGTCTTCCCACTTCCCACCACTGTGTTCCCTGCTGCCTAAGAATTCCACAGGAATATGGTAATCAATGGGAACGATAGGCAACTCCAACCTAGATATAGGAACCGAGACTACAACCATGTGAAGAAAAATTCAATTACAGATTTTGGGGAACTTTGCTGTATGCGTTTACAAATTGTATGAATTTATAAACTTCACACAAATACAGCCAATCTCAGTACGTTTTTAGCATGTGACATGTTTTTTATTTCTGTTGTGATTTTATTTTTGAAGTACCATAAAGTTTATTGCAATATTGTTTGCAAACAATGGCAACAATACTACACAACCTAAAAATGTCTATCCATAGAAACAGGGTTAAATAAATACCGTGGAATAGAGTGATAATTTTTAAAGACTGAGTTAGAGTTTCACCTGTTAGCAAGATGTAATTTCCATGGTACATTACCATTAAAAATAAATTGTGGTATAATATGTATAGTGTGCACATGCAAATTGTAAATACATTTTTATTTTATTATAATTTTATTTTATTTTTTGAGACAGGGTCTCACCCTGTCACCCAGGCAGGAGTGCAATGGTGCAATCTCAGCTCACTGCAACCTCTGCCTCCTGGACTCAAACAATCCTTCCACCTCAGCTCCCAAGTAGCTGGGACTACAGGCACATGCTACAGTGCCCAGCTAATTTTGGGGTTGTTTTTTGTACAGACGGGGTTTCGCCATGTTACCCAGGCTGGTCTCAAACTCCTGGGCTCAAGCGATCTGCCCATGATGGCCTCCCAAAGTACTGAGATTGCAGGCATGAGCCACTGCGCCCAGCTACATTTGTATTTTTAAGCAACAATCCCCACATATGTGTTCATGTACATCTATGTGTGGAACTTTATATAAATGTGGGAAAACAAAACTGCACACCATAAAGGTCTACAATGGGTGGCGAGTTAAAAACCAAGCAGAAGTCTAGAATTATGTACAATATCAAAACTATGGCAAACCAAGATTATAAAACCTGGCAGATTGCAGAACACACATAGCTTATACAAGTCAAGAGATATACCATGAGGACCTTGATATCAGAGAGAAATGCATATTGTATGGGTTAAAAATGGAGCAGGAATAAAGAGAAGCAGAATACCAGACAGGAATTCACAATTTACAGTGAAGGTCCGTAAACTTTTTATGCTCGCACATTCTTACCCTATCATGACCACATAGAAGAATATGTTCTTATGTACACAAGGTACAAATAATTCCTGTATCATGTCTATCTACACACCTTTCTCTTGTACTAAAAAAGTAATAATATTCGGAGTGTAACTGAGTGATAGTGATGTTAATAGAGAGGTATTACTGAATTTTCTCTAATTCATGTTTAAAGTAACTCTCGTTACTAATTCATACAGCTCACATCAGGTAAACACTTTCTCTCTTCTCAGAGGGTCTGGAAGACTGGTAGACTGGGTAGCCCTGGCATTAAGGATTCCTGGATTCAGGGGCATCCTCTGGTCTCTGCAGAAGGGTGAAAAGCAGTGCAATGTGAAACATGAATTAGACTTGGAAGGAAACAGGAAGTAAGAAAAACAAACGGCTCCTTGAAAGTGGGCGAATATTGGTTCCAGGACAGACCTCAGCTTCATGGAAGCTCTAGGTTGGACCCGGCAATGTTCTCATCACTAAACAAGAACATAAATGGTCAGAGTATGTTTGATTTGTGAATGCTGCACATTAAATAAATGTACAGTGGCCTATTTTCCAATAGAGAGAAAAAATACAATCTTAAAAATATGCATCTTTCAAAAGCATCTGACAGTAGATACTTAAGAAATATGATTGTATGAACACAGTTATATTTCAGAAGACAGTCACATAATTACCTGAGCTGTGCCTCTAACCATCACATCTACAGCTTTCAATGGTAATTTAGAGCCTCTAGTCTCCCCAGTCCTCTCAAATTGTATGATCAAATCAATGATCAAATCAAAGAGATAAGATACTTGACTTGTCCATTTTTGGATCTGTTATTTTTCTTCATATAAATGGTGTGATTTAGATGAATGCAACTGTCATTGCTCTGTAATGTAGGCCAAATGACATAACCTTAGATATACCGTGCTGCTTTCTATTTTAAATACAATAATCTTCTAAAATTGCATGCTCTTTTTTTTTTTTTTTTT
>NW_016806443.1:2598832-2625580 GCF_001698545.2 Rhinopithecus bieti
GTTCCCCTTCCCGAGTCCAAGTGATCTCATTGTTCAGTTCCCACCTATGAGTGAGAACATGCGGTGTTTGGTTTTCTGTTCTTGTAAAATTACATGCTCTTTAAACGAATAATATTAGCAAAAACTGCTCATTTCAAAAATCCCTGATACGTGAATCTTCGCTTTTGATATATGTTAATGGAAAATCTGCTTCTTGTGCTAAAAATACAGACACATGCACAAACACAAAACTGACATTCCTCGTATGTATATATTTCTGAAAGCCAACTGGCACAAATTACATAAAATTGATGAGAAAATCATCTGAACCACTATTTGGCATGCATATGCCAAAGTTACCCTTAATTTACATGCAATTGCTCATAGCTGATGCACACATAATTTAATGAAGGCACAGCAGCCCCATCACACCCTCTAGTGAGTTTTCCACCTAAGCAATGTTCACCTAGTGTTGAACTACGCCTTCAATGTGAATGAAATTCTTTTTCTTTCATAAAATTGCGAAAGAACATAAACAGAAACAAAAGTTCTATGGCTTGGGAATCCCTGCCTCATTTAATAATGGCCAATCAATAATCAACTTACTTTAAACTTTCTCTCGTTACCCATTCAAACTTCTCATCTGTCTGTCCCAACATCTCCCACACATCAGCCATCTATCCATTTCCTAACATAATGTTGCATACAAATATGTATGTATGTCTCTAACTAAAGCCCCAAATAGACTTGCTACTGTTTATTTTAATATCTCAAAACCCCTTCACCTCGAACCTACTTTACCACCCATGACTCCTACAGTGCAGGAATATAGAAATGGCATGGCCATTCTTCAACCCAGATTTGGAAGATGAAGAAATAGTGACAGTTGGGTAGAAGATAGAAATAAGCAATATTCTAACATTTTCAAGAGTCCCTTTGTGTAAGAAAGTTCTCCATTAGCAACAATGACAACTCCAGTACTGCCTTCACTCCTCACGGACAACAGACCTGACCCTAGGCAAGTCTTATTTAATTCTTCATTTGACCCATTTCTGACAGCTTTAATCTAGTCCAAAGGAATAGCATTCTCCAAGGTTTCTGGCTGGTCCCATCCTTCCTCTCTCAGGCAAGATGAATCAATTCCCAGGAAGACTCTCTAAACCTTGTTCCACTCTATCTATTGAAGGACTCTTCTGGATGCCAGAAAACAAACGGAGGAGGAAGAGATTTCAGAGAAAGGAGACAGATGAATAAGGACAGCCAGAATAAAGAGAAAGGGGATGAATGAAATATTTATAGGAAAATGCTGTTTGCCCAGAACTAGACACAACTTTCATGGAATACAATACAGACCAGTACTCCAGAAAAGCAGGCATGTAGGAACAAAGGAGATCATAGGAGGAACAAGTAATGTAGACTCCGATCTGACCAAGAGGGTTTGTTTGTTTTTTTTTTAATGAAAGTGAAAGACGTCTGTACCACCCTGAAGAATGAAAAGGCTTTTCAATAATGTTATCTCTATTTTTACACATTCCAACCATTCTGGTACTATTTTTAAGTGAATTAATTCTTAGAGAAGGTAATCACCTGGCTGAATCTATTTTTGCACCTACGGGTGAATCCTATGGTATTCACTAAAATCTCAAGTTATAATTCCTACCATTTAATGCCCCACAAAGCATCACCCTGGGAAATGGGGAAACCCAGGGTGTCTACAAAAATCCCTCTAATTGTTCCTAGTACTCTCCTTATTCTACCCTACTACATCTATAAATGTTTCCTTCTGTTCTCCATCCCTATTTTTTTTTTTTTTTTTTTTTTTTTTTTTTTTTGCTCCTCCTCTTTCTTTCTCCTTTCCCTTTCCTTGTCTAGGTCTTACACCTATCTGGGGTTGTCATTTATGTACTGAGAACCGCCAGAGTAACTCAGGGTTCCTCAAGCTCTACACTATTGACATTTGGGGCTGGATAATTCTTCGCGGTAGGAGGCATATCTATGCATTATAAGATGTTTAATAGCATTCATGGCCTTTATCAAATAGATTTCAAAGTCTTCAGACATTGCCAAATGTCCCCCACAGGGAGCAAAATCTTCCCAGCTGGAAATCACTAGAATGGCACATCTGCCTCTATTCCTTAGTACCTTTGTGATTTGGCGTTAAGAAGGGATATCATGATTTCGAGGGAGGAAGCAGAGAAGGAATTATCTCAAAGTAGGTGGCCTCAGAAAGCATCCTTATCAAATAAGCAGGTAGAGTCCAATTCTTATGTTAATTCTTGTTCATTTGGCAACCTCAAGAATATCCTAAATCTGCAAGTGCAATGCATTTTGCTTGTAAAACGTACTAGTTACAGGTAACATCGATGCTATTAGGATGGAGGGGCCTTTGTATTTTGACCTCAGAGATGGTGTAGGCAAGAATTTTCAACAGGCTATAAATATCTAACACATTCTTGTATAACCCATAATGCCTTGTTAGGTTAATAAGAAGTGTCATTTTTGAGCCTCAGTGCTTTGTTGGCAATTCACTATGAATTTGGAAAAGGAAGAAACCAAAGCAATGAAATGCTTAAGTGGCGAGAAACTGCCATATGGCTCACTAATAAGGTGGCTTGGGCACATGTACACCTTTCTAAATGCTGCTTTTCTCCTGGGTTTTTTCTGGTCTTAGAAAACAGTAAGCTAAAATCTTAGCTGCAAATTAGTGAGCTGACAGGAATTTCTCAAGTTTTCAGAAATACTGGTATTAATTTATTCTCTTCACAGTTAATTCTCCAAGCATATTTAATGCCATCTCATAGACAAGAAGCTTCATTAAAAGGCATTTAAGACATTTCGTCGTTCATGTTTCTTACAGCTTTTTCACCTATAACACTCCTTACTCCCACCAGAAACTAGGGAATTCTGATATAATCAGTTTCTGCACTAAGAAATGAAAGATTTAGTTTTAAATTTCCTGCTAGTCACTTTCTACATAAAAATTAATAGCACCTATATCCCATGTGTTTTATAATATGCACACCTAGAAAAAATATAGAAATCAATCCATATCTTTTCAGCCTGTCAATGGCATTTGACACTGTCCATTACTCCTTTCTCTCTGAAATACATTTCACTCTTGGCTTTCGTGATATCACCTTCTCCTTGATTTACAGCATCCCTGCTGTTCATCTCAGTTTCCATGATTCTTCTTGACCAATGGCTCTCTTGAATCTGTACTCTCTTGACTCATGAATAAATACAGATAGAACACTGGGCCCTTGTCTCTAACTGAACTCCTCCCTAAGTGATCTCCTCCGGCCTTGTAGTTTTAAGCACCATCCATCCATTTGCTGATATTCCAAAATTTCTATCTCTGGGCCTGAATTTTTTAATGAGGTTTAATATTCATATACCCAACTGCCTATTCACCAACCCTCTTGGATCTAATAGGCATATCAAAACTAATATGGCTAACACAGAACTCTATTTCCTATGCCTCCAACTCATTCCTCCTTTGATGATCTTAGCCAAACATGAAAGTTTATTTCTCCCAGCTTCATGCTTCAACCAGCTGTCCTTGCCATGCTCAGGAAATTCCCCATTAGCTTCTCCCTGTGCTCTGGCCACGTTAATTCTGACACAGTCTCTTTCTTTCCTGTTTAATGAGCAAATTCTGGGCTTCTTGGATCTTTTTTGTTCCAACCATTCCTCCATGCTCAAAGGCCCCTGCTTTTTATCACTCTGCTCACTCCTTCATTGTCCTAAGGAAGGATATGGGAAAAGGTGACACTCCCGACACTCATCCCTGATCACTGCATTTGTTATCCTGGACTTCAGTGCACAAAACCTTCTGATGTGACATTTGTAATGCAGCAGTTTTGACACCAAGATTTGACTTGACTGAAGTAAACAAAATAATGCAGCAATATTCTGACATAGTCAGAAAAATATCATTAATCCTTCTGAGTGTTATCACCAAATAATACATGTAATAAATAACTCAGTCGGCCAGGCGTGGTGGCTCATGCCTGTAATCCCAGAAATTTGGGAGGTCGAGGCGAGCAGATCACAAGTTTGGTGGACCATGAGGTCAGGAGATCAAGACAATCCTGGCTAACATGGTGAAACCCCATCTCTACTAAAAATACAAAAATTAGCCGGGCATCATGGCGGGCGCCTGTAGTCCCAGTTACTCGGGAGGCTGAGACAGGAGACTGGCGTGAACCCAGGAGGCAGAGCTTGCAGTGAGCTGAGTTTGCGCCACTGCACACCAGTCTGGGTGACAGAGCGAGACTCCGTCTCAAAAATAAATAAATAAATAACTCAGTCATATTGTAGTATCTTATCCATCCATTGATCTCCATGAATAGTTACAGATAGGGAACAAAAAAATGTGGTACAAAATGCCCACAGTTTAAACTCTCACACCAAAATGACTACATTGTATAAGCCAGGAATAATAAGTAAATGTAGTCTCATAAACCTAGCCAGGATAAATCTAACATATTTTGATAAAGTTGTAAAGGTTCAAAATGTCTAAGAGGAAAAAGTATAAACTCTTAAAAAAAAAATCCTCATAGCATTATAACTACTACTGCCAATTGTTAGAGATCAGCTCTTACCTTTAAAAGCACTATGCTTTTTTTATTTTAATTTTTACTTTAAGTTCTTGGGTACATGTGCAGGATTTGCAGGTTTGTTACATAGGTAAATGTGTGCCATGGTGGTTTGCTGCACCTATCAACCCATACCCTAGGTATTAAGCCCAGCATGTATGAGCTATTATTCCTAATGCTCTCCTTCCTGCCACCCCCACAATAGGCCCCAGTGTGTGCTGTTCCCCTCTCTGTGTCCATGTGTTCTCATTGTTTAGCTACCACTTATAAGTGAGAAGATGTGGTGTTTGGTTGTCTGTTCTTGCATAAGTTTGCTGAGGATAATGGCTTCCAGCTCCATCCATGTCAGTGCAAAGGACATTATCTCATTCCTTTTTATGGCTGCATAGTATTCCATGGTATATATGTACAACATTTTCTTTATCCAGTCTATCGTTCATGGGCATTTGTGTTGATTCCATGTCTTTTCTATTGTGAAAGCACTATACTTTTTAAGATAAAATGTATACCTAGACAGTGGCTCTGGGTAAATATGCAAATAGTCACTCTGATGAAAGCTGTGCTCTGTCTAAAAAATTAGGTGGAAATTTGTCTTCTAGTGGTTGGTAAAAACAGTCTAGAAGAAGTTCATTTTTTTTTTTCTTAATGTAAATATATCCTAAGTGACTTCTCTTCCTTTCAAGGCCAGAAAGAGGGAAGAAAGAACTCTGGAAGTGTGGGATATGATGTTTGAGAAATAAACATACAAATGAGAACACAAAGGCCATTCCTGCCATTAAGCCTGAAGATAAGCCGCTTCAGCCAAGGGCAGAGTATGATTGGTAGGGGAAGAAAGCTACCTAGAAGGCTACAAGGTACAGGTTTTTCTTTAAATTGTTGTGTTTTCTATTTATGCTAAAGGATGTTAAATTGGAAATTTCAGGCATAGGAAAATAGACACAAAAATCCAAAGTGAAGTGCTAAACCAGGATTTACACATTTATAAATTTAGGCAGAGTTACATTCCTCCCCACATGGAAGTATAAAGGGTTTGAAGAGATTTATTTGGAGAGAACTGTTGGCATGCTGTGATTCCCACATAGCTTTCCTCTTAACAGGGCAGGGTAAGGATACTCTCAGATAAAAGGGCTTTAATGAGACCAGTTGAAGAGCTTTGTTTGGGCTCCTTGCAGTCTGGAGTAACACTGTGTGCTTGGATCTACATCATGTCTGAGAAATCTAATGGGTAAGAAGATGGCTGAAGAGATCTCTGCATCACAAGTGGGATGAGGAAGTTGGAAAGAAACTGCACCCCTAAAGTCTGCTGGGACAAAGAATAACAGAGTGCTCTCCTACGGACTTTATATGGGCCATAGAGAGAGGCAGACTGAGTTTATTAGATTGTCCAAAAGACCAGGATGAACCACTCAGATTACATTTTAAAACTGTTGCTTGATGGTTGTAGGAAGCAGGGAATTCTCTTTTTCTGGAGGTGACGGAAAAAACATAGTCCTGGTGGCTAATAGCAGTCATCTTGGACCACAAGGTCATCTAGGCCAGAGGTAAAATGGACAGGAAGAGGAGAACAAAACAGAAGGACCAGCAGGAAAGTGGAGTGTGAGCCATGACCAAATGGGATGACAAATCCACCTTGATCTGGACTTTCTGCTCATGTGAACCAAGAGACCCTTTCCCTGCTAAGCTAGTTTCAGCTGAATTTTCTGGTATTTGTTACTGAAAGCCCTCAATGTTATAACCTTTTCTAAATGATCTAGGAGAAAATCCACAGTCCAAATTTGTGCTAGGCTAGGGTGGTCCAAAATCAGGAAAACACAAAAGAATCAGAATACCATTTTCACTAGGTTTTTAGAATGAACTCTATCCCTTGGGAAGATATGAACTCTAAATCAAAATCAGACATTAATTGAAAGATGGACTTCATTTGGCCGGAAGGTAAGAAACAAGGAGAGTCAATTATTTGTTACCTGGTAATGAACTCTCTGGGAGCCAGAAGAAACTGACTGTAGGTCCTAATGAGAAAATGGAAAAAAAAATCCATACCTTAAAATTAGTTTGAAGAAGCTGCCCCACAACTCGATCTCAACTGAACTCCCAATTTACTATTATTATGCTCATCTAGAAAGTATCCAACACACCCAAATTCATAAAGGTTAAATAAAGAAGGTAATGCCAGAAATCATAAAAGCAAACCAAGTTGGACTGAGAGAAGGTCATTAAGCTATTGAAACTTGTAAGTCCTACATAGTGTTTACAGGTAAGTGATATATTATTATTTCAATCTCCTAAAGAGGAGACCAGAAGTAAAAGATAGGCAATTTTGTTCTAGTAAAGGGGGATTACATTTAATTCGCATGTGAACTTTAGGCTTGTGAAGAAGGCTTTGGAAATCCCCTTAAACAATTAGGAAGCTTTTCTTTCTTAGACCAGATACATACTGTCATGGTAACTGTTTATACTGACAAGTCACTTAGCAAATAGGGGTTTTCATAGACTACAAAGAGAAAAATCACCAACCACCTCCACATTACCACGAAGTGCAAATTAACAGAGTTGAAATTAATGAAGTTTTACTGGCAGATTGTGAAAGCCTGACTCCTTTCATAAAGTTTTATAACGAACTTGTCACCATTGTCGTGCCTCCTAAGCTTCCTTGCTAATGAGTGTCATGATTCTATTTATAGATGTCAGCAATCCTGGGTAACTTTGTCCTTATACCTGTTTCCCACAGGGTTTCATCAAAGTACTTTCCATTAGTTTTAAAAACTTTTCCTCTTTATATGTTGAGTTGCCTCTTTTTTAAAAATCCTACTTTTAGTTGAATATTGGTACAATAAACATGCTATTCAGTTAGTTAAGTTAGATTTTAACAAAGTCAATTCATCAATCATGTATTAATATTATTCTACTGTGAAGTCTTGTTAACAAAGCTCTACAAGTGTTAATTAAAAAAAAAAAAAGGTAAAAAGGTTTGGTACCAATTATGATTCATTTTTTTATTACAGTTTTCTGTAATGAAACCTCTATTTTGCTGTGAGATTCCACAGCAAAATACAAACATTATTTTGGGAAATGAGATACTAGAAGTTTGGGAACATATGAATAGAATTGGACCTGAGTCACTAAAAATTCATATATTTTAATTTGTTTAAGTGGCTATCCTCAGTCAAAGTAGCTTAACGAAGCCATAAGTATAAAATTCGTTGACCGTCTTTCTCTCATCCATATCAGTATTCAAGATTTGTCATCTATTTCTCAAAATCAGTAATTTTTCACATCACTATGTGCCTCCCACCTGAATTTATTTCCACCAAGAGAAACAGAATCAAATATTCAGGGATAAGAGGTTACAATTCAGAGTGATTTTAAACAGTATGTATTGACTTTATTTACAGTCTTTACCTATGTGTAACATGTTGACTGGGACAGAGTTGCTTATCAAGGGGTATCAGTTGGGTACTACCCAACAGCTGTAAAAATACAAATGTCTAGGCCACACCAAGAAAAGTGGCTCTAATATACATCTTTCATCAAAAAACAATGATAAAGAAATCGTCATTTATGCTTTTTGCAATTTGTGGAATGCAGACAGTTAAAACTCCCCCTCAAATTTTTGCAGAAACAACCAACAACAATTGTAAGGATGAGTTTGGGTCTCCTGGCTTTGCTGGTGCAGTTCACATTTGGGAGTGCCATACACTGGGGTCACTTCCTTTCTGTTTCTCTAAAGCAAGACCAGATTGAGAGAAAAAAAAAAAGAGATTATTCTTTGTGTTCTGACAAATTACTATGAAATGTAGAGGATTTTTCTTTCCTACAGAAGTTTTATTTATTTTTTTGTTTACAAAATCTAGCTGTCTCTGACATAAGCGTCAGACACAAAACATTAAATATCACTGTTTTCTTCCATAATTTAACAGTCCCTGTTGAAATTCTGAACATCTCAAATATACAGGTATGTGTCTGGTAAGATGACAAGTTCCAAGCTATAGTTACAGAACACACCAGGGCAACAGCACCCTGTAGTTAAACCAGTCAATGCTTTCCCATTTCAACTATCTGAGGAGTGAACAACAGAGACAGTGGGAGAGGGTGACATACAGCGTATGCTTGAAGGACAAAGCCATCACATTTCCATTTCCTCTCCAAATGCATCATTTCAGAAGCAAATACGTATGGCTAGTAATTGTTTACAAAAATGGAAAATTGAGAATAAGAAATGGGCTAAATAAACTCACCTCCTGTAGGCGGTCTATGTACATACGGCAAGTCTCCAAATCACAGTCTCCACGTACAACTAGAATACCCAGAGGTATTGCTAAGGGTGAAGGAAGAAGAAAAATCTAAAATAACATATTTGATTTTTCTATATCAGCATAAATATGTTTTCATGGTTAAAAAACAATCTCATAAATATTTTGGGTTTAGACAACATCCATAAAAAGAAAGAAGCACTTTCTCCTTATACCTTTTTTATTATTTCAGTCTCTTCTTGTTTGCAGTTGTCACACACTTCCCTAGCATGATCCATGTTGCCCCTTGCCAACTGTCCTTCATCTCACTGTATTTCAGTGGCCCTGAGATGAAGTGAATTGTCACAGTAACGATGGACTGGCAGAACAGGGAGGCTGCTCATGGCCAGTTGATAATTGTACTTGCATTTTTTATGCTTATGCATAAATTTATGCTTGCATTTGTAATAGACAACATGAGGACATAGTGCCAGAGAGGAATTAAAAATTGAAGATTCTGGACACTTACTCCTTTCCTTCCTGAATGCAGAGAACTTCATCTTTTTGTCTGTCTACAACAGCTTCCTATTTATGAGACTTGAGCTACTCAAGGCACTGTTGCTACCTGGTGGCCAACACCAGAACTAAAGGCATAAAACGTTAGAAAGAAAAGAACAAAAAACAACTTCTAGAAGAGGCAAAGCTTAAAAATCCAACTAATGTTAAGGATGGCCAATGTAAGTGTGGTAACAGCAGGACCTCAGAAAACAAGACAAGACTAAGTTACGCACCTTATAAAATATCCTACTTAGGTAGTGTCAAACACACACAGTGGCTTTAGTGTATAGAACCTACTTCAGATATAATCACAAGAGTCCTGAAATTCTGAAAAACAGTCTTCTTTCCAAAACTTAAAAAAAAAAAAAAAAGAGTATCTACAAATTTCTTATTTTAAAAGTACAATTACAATATTAAATCCATGATTTAACATAAAACTTTCAAAATTTTGAATTAACCAACTGGAAAGTAGCAAGCAAATGATAAGGCAGTGGTGTTCTCTAATAATTTTTTACAATCATTCACTCATTGAGTGTATTTTTAAAGCCATCATCAATAAATGTGCCTGAAAATACAAAGTACTAGAACCTTAAAAATTCATAATACACAGAAGAAGATACATTTAAAATGCATAAAAAACCTTGAAGAATCTCTAAGTAGTAGAGAAGGCATATATATAAACAAAAAAATAATAAGTATAACACAGACCATATTAAATGTATGAACTTAGTCATTTGAAAACTATAGGAAAGAGGGGCTAATTCTTGCCTAGGCGGAGGGGTAGATTTTAGGCTCTCTGAAGAACATGAAGCCTCATTTGATGTTTTAGCTGTAGGAGCAAAGGTGGTCTAGAGAAAAAGAAATACTGTTTGTATCTCAATGTTACCTCCTAGATTGGTTTCTGCTAGGGAGACCTAATCAAACCCACTACCCCATTCCTTTATGTTTCTAAAGTCCTGCATGCATAAATCTTTAAGGCATCCAAGATTTTGTGGAACTATGGAAGCCTGTGAGTGAGTATGGATTGTTTACCTTCACTTCCCCAATGCCTAGTAAAGAAATGGCAGATATTCAATAAATGAGTATAAAAAGGAGGAGGAAGATGGGCTTAATGACTGTTTGTATGCAAAAGAGAAAGTCTGTCTTTCAGGTACAAGTCACTTTTCCAGGGTAGACAAGAAGCAAGGTAAGCAAGAGGCAGTCAGTAGAGGATAAGGAGCACTTTTGTAAGTGGCATATCTTTGGGGGAGTAATAATCATTCTAAAAGAATATTTATCCTTCTTTTAAAAGATAAACAGCAGCATCAAAAAGTTTTCAGCATGGCAATCATGCCTCTTTGTAGGAAAAGGAAGGGAAATTCAATAAGGAGATCTCTTAAAAATAGTGATTAATCATCTTCAGCTAGACTTACTATAAAGCCTGAAATAAGTTGATCCACCAAGATAAGAGCAGAATGGAATTTCTAATATTTGAAGAATGATGAGGAAAAGTTGGAATTTTGACCTCGATAATAAATCTGGAAATGGAATATAGCTATAATTAACATGAGCATCCACATTGGAATCTTGCTTAATGATATTTCCTCTTAATATCAAAAGTGCAAAAGTAGAAAATAGATTTTAATCAATGTTTATCCATTTACTCAAGTTAGGAGATATATTTTATAGATATGCAGGAATCCTGTCAACACCTCTGGTTTCCTTCTATTACCAGTGTTTGGAGTTAGTCTGGTCCAAGTATAAATTCAATGTATTTGGTGGCAGACATTTTAAACTACAATTAGAGATTGTATATTCAAGATATGGAATCAAGAGGAATAGCTAACAAGTTTTCAAAGGCGTGTCATTCATCTCTAATATGGGTATAAAATCAACAACTTTGCCTGTTCTTCGAGGAGCAAAGTAATAGTGACCGCTTTTGATTGAGCAATACTTAGCTGTTAATTGTGAGGAAAAAAGAAAGAAAAAGAGGACATTCTCTACCACAATTTCATAGCATGATTACCAACAACTGTCAAATTTATTCCAAGAAGGTAACAATATGCAGTAGAAAGGATTTGCCATCATCCACTGCTGGGTTCAAATCCCAGTACTGCTTTGGTCTTGCAAATTACTCAAGTTAGCTACTTAGTCAATTCTTCTGAGCCTTGGTTTAAAGACTATGGTGTTCAGAAAAGATGTCATATAGGATTTTGTGAAGATTCAGTACAACACTATATTTGAAAACAAATGATCAAAACATCAATTTTTATTCTCCCTTACTCTTTTCACTATCTTTTGAGCATCTTTAGCCAGAAAATAGATATACCCAATCATCTTTCTTTTAATTTAGCATAGTACTACAAGCATTAGCTAGCAGTAGTTTAATAAGTTATATTCCAGTTTTCTTAAAACTAACTTCCTACTCTTTCTGCCATGTAAGAAAACAACTAGAGTAGAAAAATATTGTAACCTGACACTTCCATTTGGGCCTTTACATGGCGAAGAGAAAGCAGAAACTTTTCAAAAATTACCACCTTCCTTCTACACTATTGTTAACCAATGGCCAAGCTTCCTTGACATTTCCTCTATTTTACTTAGGAGTAGTGAGAGCACTTATCACCTGAGCTCTAGTGTCACTATCCCTGAGCTCAACAATTCATCTTATTTTGGTAGTAGAGACTTTGTTAAAGTCCAGTAAGCATGAGTCAATACTCAACCTTCATCATGGAACTTTTATTACTGGGATTAAATGGAATTCACAAGTTCTATCTAAGTGAAAAGAACAAGCTGGGTTCTAGAATAAGATGGCAGATTTAACACACATATTAATCTCTCACCAGAAATACTACTAACCTACAGTAAATAGATTTTTAAAAGAAATGAACAAAAATAAGGAGAAAATAACAGACGAAGTACATGAAAAATTGGTAACTGACTCAGAGCCCTTAGAGAGTCAAATTCTAAACCACTGGTGGGGATAGACATGAACCAAAACAATTTGTACTGCAAAACCCTCAAAAGGCTTGCAAACTGGCAGCACCGGGTGCCTCAGGAGCTGAAGTTAAAGGAAGTAGTTAAGATAGAAGCAATGGATGTTAGATCACCAGATATCCACCACCCACTGTGGGCAGGTGCAGTTACCTTACAGAAAATGAAGATTAATTGATCATCTGAAGACTGCAGTAATCCCCAGCTTTCTTCCCACACTGAATTCCCTAAAAGCTGGCAGCCAGAACCTTACTTTCTTAGAAAAACATTGAAAACTCATCTCAATGGAATCTGACAAAACCATGAGGAAATACATTAACAAGAGAACAGGCCCACTCCCAACATTTATAAGGCTCAACCCAAGAACATAAAGACCTGCATTCCATATTTCTATATATTTATAAGTTTAATGTGAATTCCCAAAACTGTTAAGTGAAATATGTTCTATCTTCCTATCCTGATAAATATTCCTTTGTAGTTACCTAAATGAGATGCTGAAACTCATAATTCTTGTACTCCAAGGAGTATTAGAACAAAACATAGTTCTTGTGGTCCACAGTCAGACCTCCTTCTCTTTCCACTCCGTGGATCTGTTCAAAACACGAAAGTCCTTGTGCATATGTATACAGACATTACAGACCATATCCCCAAGCTTTCTCCAAAGCCCATGCAAACTGCTGCCCCAAAGGAAGGGCCTTCGTTAGTCCTATGCCCACTCCACATGACTCCTGGGAGACTAGACAAGAAGAAGAGGCCTATGCAGATCCTAGAAGCAGGTCTGGAGCTGTTGGGGCAGGAATTCTAAGAATCCAAAGAATAGTCTAGAAAAGGGTAGAGAAATCCCTAGACAAGCCCTTTTCCTTAGCACTTTAGACACATCATCCCATGAAGCAGGGCAAAGCCAGAAATGGGACATATCCGGGACATCTAGAGCTGAAGCACCTCTCCCATAGGTCTAAAGACAGCACTAATTCATCATTCCCAAGAAACAGTTCACCCAGTTCCCTCACATTGAAGCTTGAAGTCAATAAGCTTTATGCATGAGCTCAGAACTTCCAGGCAGCTTTTATATTTCCCACTTTTAATAATGAAATGAAAGGCAAAAGTGATCAGAAAATTGAGAAATCTTTCTGATGCAAAATCCAAAGATCAAAATACACAGGATTCTCCAGGCAAGATAGCTGAATAGACACAGCCAGAAGGAACATCTGCCATTGAGGGACCAGGACATCAGGAAGATTCTAAGCGGATCTTCAGAAGAAAAGCATTGAGAATGGCTAGAGGGAGGGCACAGATGCTGGGCTTAAGCGGGGGAAAGCTGGCAGCCCTGCACGGGGCTACCATACATCAGTTCCTGGCCCTCAGTTGCCCCGGGGGTAGTGGTGAGTTGAGCAGGCAAGGAATGACCTACTCTCACCATGGACTTGTAGAATCCTGGCAGCAGGAGACCACACGACCCCCACAGAAACTTAAGCTGGAAAGGACAGTTACTTAGAGAGGTGGTAGGGGCAGGGCTCCAGCCAGTTGGAGCCCAGAGGGTTTGGGGCAGCAATGTCCGCAGTGAAGCATGACCAGGGATGCCCATCCCCCAAGGCGTCCCATGCTCCCCTAGGAAACTTTAGCCTTAGGGGAGCTGTCAGACCTGAAGAGATCTGGGCCAGCCTGACCTGAGTGACCCCTGTGTGCTGGCCTCTCCTGCTTGCAGTGCAGCCACAGATGCTCAACTGGGGTGTCTCCTAGGGACATGCATAATAGCTCCTGTGCTGGCAGACTGTGCCTGACAATCAAATAGCTCCAGCACAGTGGCCCCTGCCAAGGCATGTCAGCCCACCTGCACCCTCCCACCACTGCAGCATCCTCTGTACCACTTTGCTGTCATGCATTCATCCAAGGCCACCCCCATATCATTTTGCCAGTGTGTGTGTGCCAGAAGACCTTGTCCACCCTTCCCAGCCAGGACGTATCTACAACCCACTGTGCCACTGCTGCCAGCATGAGCACAACCTGCTCCCATTCACCCAGCTGTATCACCACTGTTAGCAAAAGTACGCAAATGAAGATCAGCAGCCCCACTCCCTGCCTTATGCTGCCATTGCCTCCAGTGTGAATGCACACATGGAGACCACCAGTCCCACACCTGCCAGTGCCCCACCACACCCACCATTACTGCCACCTGCAAATGCCTGTATGGAGGCGGGAAACCCCTGGCCCACCAGTGCCCCACTCCAGCTGATGAGCATGCACCTCATCACACCGCTGCTATTTCTGGCATGTACAAATGAGCACAGATCTCACTTCCACCACCCAGTGAAGCTCTTTGGCTGTCACTGCCCATCAGGGCAACAGGTTCCTAACCCTGAAGAGCCAGAGAAGAAAGCAGGGGGCCCAAAATGAGCCCCCCAGAGTTAAAGCACACAGCTCAGGAGTGTTGAGCTGAGCACTGGCCCCCTAAAATATTCCAGAAATGAAGCCAGTTGACCAAACCCACCTTATACCATAATCAAACACCCAACAACACCAAAGAAAATAAAGCAAACAAAAACCAAAAATATCTAAAAGATAGCAATTTCAAAGACTGAAGGAAAATCAGCCCCAAAGATGAAAAGAACCAGCGCAAGAACTCTGGCAACTCAAAAAGCCAGAGAGTCTTCTTACCTCCAAATGACTGCACTAGTTCCCCAGCAATGGTTCTTAACCAGTCTGAAATAGCTGAAATGACAGAAATAGAATCAGAATATGGACAGGAATGAAGATCATCGAGATTCAGAAGAATGTTAAAACCCAATCCAAAAATTCTAAAGAATACAATAAAATGATACAGCAGATGAAAGATGAAATGACCATTTTAAGAAATAACTAAACTGAGATGCTAGAGCTGAAAAACTCAAGAATTTCAGAATACAACTGCAAGTTATTAACAGCAGAACTGACCAGCTAAAGTAAGAATCTCAGAGCATGAAGACCAGTCCTCCAAAATAACTCAGACAAATATGAAGAAAAAATAATGAAGAAGAATGAACAGAATGTCTGAGAAATATGGGATTATTTAAAGAGACCAAATCTATGACTTATCAGCATTCCTCAAAGAGAAAAAGAGAAAGCAAGCAACTTGGAAAACACATTTCAGGATACCATCCATGAAAATTTCCCCAACCTTGGTAGAGAGGCCAACATTCAAGTTCAGGAGATGAAGAGAAACCCTGTGAAATATTACACAAGAAGATCATCACCAAGACACACAATCGTCAGATTCTCCAAGGAAGAAATGAAAGAAAGAAAGTTTAAGGAAACTAGAAAGAAGGGGCAGGTCATCTACAAAGGGAACCCCATCAGGCTAACAGCTAACCTTAGAGCAGAAACCCTATAAGACAGAAGAGATCAGGGGCCTATATACAGCATTCTTAAAGAAAAGAATTTCAAACCAAGAATTTTATATGTAGCCAAACTACACTTCACAGCAAAGGAAAAATAAGATCCTTTTCAGACAAGCAAATACCAAGAGAATTCATTACCACCAGACCTGCCTTATAAGAGGTCCTGAAGAGAGTACTAAATATGGAAAGGAAAGGCCATTACCGGCCACTACAAAAACATGACTAAATACACAGACCAGTGATACTATAAAGCAATCACACAGACAAATCTGCACAATAATGAGCTAACAACACAGTGACAGGATCAAATTCACACATATTAACGCTAACTTTGAATGTAAATGGGTTAAATGCCCCATTTCAAAGGCACAGAGTGGCAAGTTGGATAATGACACAGGATCAAATGGTATGCTGTCTTCAAGAGACCCAGGTCACATGCAATGACACACAAAAAATCTACCAAGCAGACAGAAAATGGAAAAAAGACAGAAAACAGAAAAAAGCAGTCTATTTCAGACAAAGTAGACTTTAAACCAACACAGATCAAAAAAGACAAAGAATAGCATTACATAATGGTAAAGGGTTCAATTCCATAGGAATGAACTATCATAAATATATATGCACCCAACACAAGAGCACCCAGATTCATAAAGCAAATTCTTAGAGACCTACAAAGGTAATTGATAATCACACAATGATAGTGAGAGACTTTAACACCCCACTGACAGTATTAGACAGATAATCAAGGCAGAAAACTAACAAAGATATTTAGGACCTGAACTCAACACTTGACCAAATGGACCTAACAGACATCTACAGAAGTCTCTACTCCAAAACAGCAGAAAGTACATTCTTCTCATCTTCACATGGCACATAAACTCTAAAATCGACCACACAACCAGACACAAAACAATCCTCAGCAAATTCCAAAAAGCAAAATCATACCAACCACACACTTGGACCACAACTAAATAAAAATAAAAATCAACACTCAGTAAATCACTCAAAACTGTACAATTACATGGAAAATAAACAACATGCTCATGAATGACTTTTGGGGAAATAATGAAATTAAGGTGAAAATTAATCAATTATTTGGAACTAATGAGAACAAAGACATGACATACTAAAATCTCTGGGACACAGTTAAAATGTTGTTACAAGGAGTTTATATCACAAAATGCCCACATCAAAAAGTTAGAATGATCTCAAATGAATGATCTAGTATCACAACTAGAGGAACCAGAGAAACAGGAGCAAATCGACCCCAAAGCTAGCAGAAGACAATAAATAACCCAAAATCAGAGTTGAACTGAAGAAAACTGAGACAGTGAAAAACACTCAGAAGATCAACAAATCCAGGAGTTGCTTTTTTTAATAACTAATAAGATAGACTGTTAGCTAGACTAATAAAGAAAAACAGGGAGAAGATCCAAATAAACACAATCAGAAGTGACACTTATTACCCCACAGAAATATAAAACACTCTTAAAGACTACTGTGAATACCTCTCTGCACACAAGCTAGAAAAACAGGAAAAAATTGAGAAATTCCTGGAAACATACCTCCTCCCATGATTGAACCAGGAAGAAATTAAATCCTTGAATAGTCCAATAATGAGTTCCAAAACAGAATCGGTAATAAAAAGTCTACCAACCAGAAAAAGCCCAGGACTAGACAAATTCACAGTCAAATTCTAGCAGATGTATAAAGAAGAGCTGGTACGATTCCTACTGAAACTATTCAAGAAAAGAAAGGAAAAGAAAACCCTGAGGAGGAGAGGCTCATCCCTAACTCATTTGGTGAGGCCAGCATCATCCTGATACCAAAACCTGGCAGACACACACACACACACACACACACACAAAATCCTTCAAGAACATAAATGCAAAAATCCTCAACAAAATACTAGCAAATCAAATCCAGCAACACATCAAAAAGCTAATCCACCATGGTCAAGTAGGCTTTATCCCTGGGATGCAAGGTGGTTCAACATACATGAATTAATAAATGTGATACATCATATAAATAGAACTAAAGACAAAAACTACATGATCATCTCAACAGATGTAGAAAGGGCTTTTGACAAAATTCAACATCCCTTCTTGTTAAAAACCCTCAACAAACTAAGCACTGAAGGAACATGCTTCAAAATAGTAAGAGCCATCTATGATAAACCCATAGCCAACATCATACCGAATGGGTAAAATCTGGAAGCATTCCCCTTAAAAATCAGAACAAGACAAAGGTGCTCACTCTCACCACTTCTATTCAATGTAGTACTGGAAGTTGTAGCCAGAGCAATCAGGCAAGAGAAAGAAATAAAAGGCACCCAAATAGGAAGAGAGGAAATCAAACTATCTCTGTTTGCAGACAATAAGTTTCTACACATAAAAAACCCGAGAATCTCTGCCCAAAATCTCCTTTTTCTGATAAACAACTTCAGCAAAGTTTCAGGATACAAAATAAATGTACAAAAATCAGTAGCATTCCAATACACCAACAACATAACATCCAAGCTGAGAACAAAATAAAAAAAAACCACAAACCTATTCACAATAGCCACAAACAAAATAAAATACCCAGGAATACAGCTAACCAGGGAGGTGAAAGATCCCCATAATGACAATTACAAAACACTGCTCAAATAAATTAGAGATGACACCAACAAACAGGAAAACATTCCATGTTCAAGGATAGGAAGAATCAATATCACCAAAATGGCCATACCTCCCAAAGCAATTTACAGACTCAATGCTATTCCTATCAAACTACCAATGATATTCTTCACAAAAATTAGAACAAACTATTTTAAAATCATATGAGCCAAAAAAAAAAAAAAAAAAAAAAAAAAAAAAAAAAAAAAAAACCAAAAAAAAAAAAAAAAGCCCAAATAGCCAAGGCAATTATAACTTTTAAAAAAAGCTGGAGGCATCACAATACTCAAAACTATACTACAAGGCTATAGTAACCAAAACAACATGATACTAGTACAAAAACGGACAAATAGACAAATAAAACAAAATAGAGAGCCCAGAAATAGTGCCACACACCTACAACCACCTGATCTTCAACCAAGTCGATAAAAACAAGTAATGGGAAGAGGACTCCCTGTTCAATACGTGGTGCTGGAATAACTGACTAGCCATATGCAGAGACGGAAACTGAACCCCTCCCTTACACCATATACAAAAATCATCTCAATACGGATTAAAGATTTAAATGTAAAACTATAAAAACCCTGAATGATAAACGAGGAAACATCATTCTGGACATAAGACTTGGCAAAGTTTACATGACAAAGATGCCAAATGCCATTGCAACAACAACAACAACTGACAAATAAGACCTAATTAAGCTGAAGAGCTTCTGCACAGTAAGACAAGCTATCAAAAGAATAAACAGACAACTTACAGAATGGAAGAAAATATTTGCAAATAATGCATCTGACAAAGGTGTAATATCCAGCATCTATAAAGAACTTAAACAAATTTATTTTTAAAAAGTGGGCAAAAGACATGAACAGACACATTTCAAAAGAAGACATATATCTGGCAATCAATCATATAAAAAAAAGTTCAACATCACTGATCATTAGAGAAATGCAAGTCAAAACCACAATGAGATGCCATCTCACACCAGCCAAATGGCTATTACTAAAAAGTCAAAACATGACAGATGCTGGTGAGGTTGTGGAGAAAAGGGAGTGCTTATACACTGTTAGTGGGAATGTAAATTATTGCAGCCATTGTGGAAAGCAGTTTGGCAATTACTCAAAGAACTCAAACAGAATTGGCACTTGACCCAGCAATCTCACTATTGGGTATATACCTAAAAGAACAGAAATCACTCTAACATAAAGACACATGCATGTGTATGTTCACTGCAGGACTATTCACAATAGCAAAGACATGGAATCAATCTAAATGCCCATCAAGGGTAGAGTGGATAAAGAAAATGTGGTACATACACACCATGCAATACTATATAGCCATTAAAAAAAAAAAAAAATGAGATCATGTCCTTTGCAGCAACATGGATGGAGCTGGAGGCCATTACCCTAAGTGAACTAATTCAGGAACAGAAATCTATTTAATAAATATCACATATTCTCACTTATAAGTAGGACCTAAATATTCCCCACCTTTGTGTACCCATGGATGAAAAGAAGGGAACACTAGACACCAGGGCCTCCTTGATGGTAGAGAGAAGAAGGAGCGTGAGCATCAAAAAACTGTCTATCTGGTACTATGCTTATTACTTAGGTGGTGAAATAATCTGTACACTAAACACCTGTGACACAAAATTTACCTGTATAATAAACCTGCACATATACCCCTAAATCTAAAAGATTTTTAAAATAGAAAATGAACTTGTACAGGGGAAAATACTTTAAACATGATGTCTTTAATATCCTCAGAGAGTTGAGAGAAAATGGTCCACACATGAAATGGAAAAATAATATTAAATGATACAAAGAATATGAAGGAAAAAAAGAGGAGCCTCATTCAGAGAATAAAATAGTACAAAACCCTTTGAAAATAAAAATTTGATCAAATAGAGACCTCATTAGAAAAGTTAGAATATAAAGTTGAGAAAATCTCTAAAAAAGTAGAGCAAAAATAAAAAGAGATAGAAAGTAGGAGAGAAAAACTAAAAAAACAAGAAATAGAAACCTAGTCCAGGAGGTCTCAATAATAGGAGTTTCAAAAAACATCCCCATAACACAGGAGTTTTAAAAAAACAAAAGAAAATAGAGAATAAATATAAAAAACAAAATGAAGAATATTTCCTAGAACATTAGTTTCCCAAACTGAAATGATCCACCAAACGCCAAGCACAATAATTTCAGAACAAAATAACATCATCTTGTTTTGAAATTGAAAAGTACTGGGGACAAAGGGAAGAATCTACAAGCGTACAGAAAGGAAAAACCAGATCATATACAAAGGATTAAAATTCGGAATGTTTTAGAACTTCTCAAAGGCAACCATATAGTAAAGAAGACAGTGAAACAAGGCCTTCAAAGTTCTAAGACTTTTACACATAACTCAGACAATCAAACAAGAGCAAGAGCTGAATGAAGGACCCACCATCTATCAAGAAGCTACTGGGTTATCTGCCCCAATAAAGTTGAATTTGTAATAAGAATGAGTGTTATATAAAATATATTAACACTATATCACCCCCTGACGTGCTCTGCCTGAACCTATTCCTGAGAGCAAGAGAGTTAGATCACAGTAAAGCAGAAAAATTCAAAAAAGCCTCTTCCCTGTGATAATATTTTCATTTGATAGCTAGAACTCAACTTAACACCTGCCAAGGACTGCCCAGGACTCAGTCATTACCTTGCCCACTAAATTCTCTCAGAATGAGTCCGTGTGTACTCTCAGAAAAACTGAAGCCCGACAATGAACTAGAGACTCTTTTCAGCTTTCTTGAGAACCTTAAGCTAAAACTGAAAGCATCACCTTTTCTTTACACAGGGGGATTTGGATCTGCTACTTGGTTTTTCAAAACCACTCAATATCTGGGTTAGGGACGCATACGTTGGTGGTAAAATATATACCTATCAAAAGAATGGAAATATAATGTAAAGTAGTTATCCCAGTAGAACAGTGAGGGGTGATACTTGTTCTATTTCTTAATCTAAGTGGCAGGTACACCAGTGCCTATTTTACTACTAATCTTTAAACCTCTGAATTGTATATACACATTGTGATGATTAATTTTATGTGTCAACCTGACTTGGCTGAGGGACACTCAGATAGCTGGCAAAACACAACTTCTGGCTGTGTCTGTGAGGGTGTTTCCAGAAGAGATTAGCATTAGTATCAGTGGAGTGAGTAAAGAAGACCCACCCTTGTCAAGGTGGGCAAGTGTCATCATGTCATCCAATCTGTCTGGGGCCTGGATAGAACAAAAAGGTGGAATAAAAGTGAATTCTTTCTTCTTGAGCTTGGACATCCATCTTCTCCTGCCCTCTGACATCATGGCTCCTGGTTCTCTTTCCAGGACTTACACCAGTGATACCCCACTCCTGCACTCCAGTTATCAGGCTCTCAGACTGGAAGATACACCACCAGCTCCCCTGGTTCTCAGGTCTTTGGGCTTGCACTGATTTACACCACTGGCTTTCCTGGTCCTCCAACTTTCAGAAGGTATCCTGTGGGACTTCTTGGCCACTATAATTACATGAGCCAATCACCATAATAGATGTCCTGTTATATATATGTATACATACATATACACACACATATATATATGTGTGTATATATATCCAGCTGGTTCTATTTCTCTAGAGAACCTGGACTAATACACACAAATTTGAGGACAGAGCAAGAAGGCAGCCATCTGTAAGCAAGCAAGAGAGCTCGCAGCAGATCCAACCATGCTGGCATCCTGAGCTTGGACTTCCTGCCTTCAGAACTGTGAGAAATAAATGTCTGTTATTTAAGCCACCCACTGTATAATATTTTGTTTTGGCAGCCCGAGCAGACTAAAACAATGAGGAAGCTTTGACCAATTCTGGTACAGTAATAGGAACTACACTGTGGAATTAACTGGTGATATTAAGCCCTGAGAAAATTATATTACCAATTACTCCTTTCCAGCCAAAATATAAGTCCTGCCCTGGCACCCTTCTATGGCTTCACTAACCTGGCCTCCATTAACCCTCTTTCCCTATTTCCTGTTTGTTTAAATGTCTCATAATCCAGAATGTGATTAAATTAATTGGTTGAGAAATCCATTATACATTTTACATGTGCATGCTCTGGATTTTATGTTTGAAGTAAAATGCCCACAGGTCATACTAATTAATTTTGTATTCTATACTTGAAGTTAGACTACTTGAACTTGTTATGCAAATTATTGCAAATAATGCATAAATTAAAACTATTCATCCTCAGCAAATTCAAAATCTTCTAGCAACCAATCCACAGTGGTACTCTCATATCCATAAAAAACTTTTAAAGTCTATATACACCAAGATAAAACATAACAGAATATAATTTCTAAAATATATATTTCACCACAAATTATAAACAACCAGGTAAAAAATCAAGCTCAGGTACCCTGTATATGAGACTGAATTGCCCAAAGCTTTAAAAACCAATGTTGTTAAAGGTTACAATGAAAGGTACCTAGAGTTGTTTCTTAATTTTTTATTGACACATAAGAATTTTACATATTTATGGGGTCCAAGTGATATTTTGATACATGTATACAACACATAATAATCAAACCAGGGTAATTAAGCAATCTATCACCTCAAGCATTTATCACTCCTTTATGTTGGAAGAAGTCTCAATCTTCTCTTCCTAGTATTTTGAAATATACAATAAATTATTATTAACTACTATCACCTACTGTGCTATAGAACCATAAAAGTTATTTCTTCTATCTGTATTTGCACACCCATTGACCAAACTCTCTCCACTTCCCCTTACCCCTACCCTTCCGAGTCTCTGGTAATCACTAGTCTACTCTCTACCTTCAGGAGATTGGCTTTTTCAACCCTTAGATATGAAAGAGAACATGCCCTATTTGTCTTTCTGTGTCTGGATTATTTCACGTAACATACTGTCCCACCAGTTCCATCCACGTTGCTGCAAATGACAGAATTTTGTTCTTTTTATGGCATAATAACAATTAATTGTGTATAGACACCACATTGTCTTTACCCATTCATCCATTGATAGACACTTAGGTTGCTTCTATATCTTGGCTATTATGAATACTGCTGCAATAAACTCAGGCATCCAAATATCTCTTCCATATACTGATTCCTTTCTTTTGTACCTACACATACTCAGCAGTGGGACTGCTGGATCATATGGTCAATCTATGTTTAGTTTTATTGAGGAGCCTCCATTATGTTATCCATGGTGGCTGTACTAATTTACATTCCCATCAACAGTGTAGAGTTTTAAGAAAACTTGAATCAGCTGGTATAATGCAAAAGACAGTCAAATAATTTCCTCAAGGGAATTAATTATTTGTTGAAGAAAGCCAAAAGACCCTTGTAGACCAACTCTGAGGTAAACTGCCCTACCCAGGGATGTCTAAAGCAAATTTTATTCTGGCACAACTTTCAGCACAGCATCTTTATGCTGAATTGCGTAGAGGCCAGTGAAAATTCACAACAGATGAGAATCTGAGGTTAATGCACATGCCCACTACATGAGCTCCCAGATGCTGAATTGAGCTAGGATCACTTTTCCTGAGCACAGCTGCTTGGAGCCTGATATGGTTTGGCTCTGTGTCCCCACCCAAATCTCATCTTGTAGCTCCCATAATTCCCATGTGTTATGGGAGGGACCCGGTGGGAGATGAATGAATCATGGGGGCAGGACTTTCCCATGCTGTTCTCATGATACTGAATGGGTCTCACAAGATCTGATGGCTTTAAAAATGGGAGTTTGCCTGCACAAGCTCTCTCTTAACCTGTCGCCATTCACTTAAAAGGTGACTTGCTCCCCCTTGGCTTCCCCCATGATTGTGAGGCTTTCCAGCCATGTGGAACTGTTAGTTCTCCATTAAGCCTCTTTTCTTTGTAAATTCCTCAGTCTCAGGTATGTCTTACCAGCAGTGTGAAAACAGACTAATACAGAGCCTAAGCCTGGGGGTTCAAGGAAGTAGCACTGAGAGGAGAAGCAGAATAGCTGAAGTAATTTATTTTCTTACATGAGTGAATCATACTCCACACTCTTGGAAAAGCCAGATAAGCCAGAACAGACTTCCACTGTCTGTGATCTGGGAGTACGATCAAATCCATGTGATATTAAAGATACATAATTGTGTGTCATGTTGCGTAGCACTGTGTCATATGATAAATTTAGGGAGGGGTGGAATAAATATGGAAGAACACGAAAATGATAACACTGATTACATGATAAGAAAAAGGAGGAGAAGGAAGAGAAAAAGGAGGAAAAAGAAGAGGAGGATGGAGGAGGAGGAGGAAGAAGAACAAGGAAGGAGAGGAGGAGAAAGAGAAAGGGAGGGCAAGAGAAAGGAGAAAAAATAACCTACATTCACATAAATAATGTACCAGTTTTACTGTGTTATTTAATCTTTGCCACAATCCTGAGAGGTGGATATCATTATTTCTATTTTTAAAACGAGGAAACTGAGTCTCAGATAGATAACATGCCCTAAATGTTACAACCACCAAAACGGGAACAACAGCTTTCATCCTAGGTTTCTCTCACTCAAGAGCCCCTGTTTCGAACTATTCCAACTTTCCATTGAACTTGGGCCACACAGAAGGATGGAGTTTCTGCTAGCTTTCAACACTGAGCTCAGAGAAGTGAAAGCAGAAACTGGTGATAGGTTGACCAGCAGCTGAGGATAGAATCATGAGTCCCATATGTAGAGCTCCACAAGCACTAGGGAAAGGCTGTGAACAGTGAGGAAATATCTCCAGGCCTGGACAAAGGAACAGAACCATTAGACTCAGAAACTACCAGTGAAGTCAGACACGACCTCATGAACATACTTGGCAGAAATGTGGTCATTTTTAAAGGTTCCCCTTTCCTCTCCTTTTCCAATAGGCCAGATTCAGGTGAACATATAGGCCATGACTCAAGTTCATCAAAACTGTTGACAGCCTTGCTATATAATCTTGTCTGCAATTTAGGGGTCACAGAATTAAAGTAATTGTTGCTTACTTTACAAATTGTGAGCTGATGCTAATTATTATTGGGACAGTAGAGATAACAAGAGTACCTAGAATTTAATCAAGTTTATTACAGAAAATCACTATGACTTGTTTTGCTATTAAAATCCTTACAATAGAATTTCCAATACTGAACTGAAGACCTCAATGATAGTTAACACAAACCAAACATAAGACAAAATCCATGTTCTCACTTGAGGTGTGGCAAGTTCATGACATCAGAGGCACAATATATTGAAAGGTGTTTCCCAAGGATTTTTGATATTATGTTTACTAAACAGTATTAGTTTTCAGTCTGGTTAGCCTGTGATATTATCAATTTGGTAGTTTTGCTATAGTACATATTCTCATACCATTCATTTTAATGTTTAATTATCCTTGGTAAATAACTACATTCAGGAAAATTACAATTCCAGATACTTTTGATTATTTTGCTCAATGAGCTTAGCTTGCCCTTGGTTCTTTTGCAATATAGTATGTAATGGCCCAATGTACTGAGAAAGATCATATTATCTACCCTAATGGGTTATTGTTAAGATTAAGTCCTTACCTGTAAAAAAACATCCTATATTCACTCCTCTAAGCCTTATTTAATTCACCACTTTTACCCTTAATTCTATTATCAACATGTACTGCCTTTCACAAATTCCCAAACCAATTTCAGCAGACTATATGTGAGAACTTCTTATAGCAGATAATGTGTTGCGCGAAAGTCTCTAAAGGGTAGAGTCGAAACTAAAGCATGTAAATAAAAGAATCAATCAAACCCACAAGGAGATGAGGGGAATCACAGCTGCCTGCTTGATGACACAAGCAAAGGCCCTGTGAGCCAAAGCAGAAGGAGCCACACCTTTCACACCAAGTCCACGTGGAAGTGATAATGGAATTTATAAAAAGGGAGAAAACTCACAGCAGTTAATTCGTTCTCTGCAAGGTACTGTGATGTGTTTAACAAGATGTCACTGTGGAAATAAAGAGCTGAGAGCTCAGCATTTTTTTAAAAGATTTAATTATGTGACATTTTTGCTGTTACAGTGCAATTACTGTTAAAATAGAACTGCAGCTATATGAAGCCATTTACCTATTCAAAGCACAAACAAACTATCTTCAATAGGATCATTAAAAGAAGGTGTGATACGTTAGAGAAAAGCTTCTCAGAAACTACAGGGTTTGCAAAGATTGGGCTTTAAGTTTTAAATATATATGTATGAATTGTGGAGGCTTTTTTAAAAGGTTGTCACCTTCTGAAAAGAACAATAAATATAAGCACAAAATTTAAAAGTCAGAAAATAGGAAAAGGCATTGAACAATATGGTAAACCATCAAAATATAGATAGTAATTTTTTTTTTTTTTTTTTTTT
>NW_016806443.1:2626312-2657073 GCF_001698545.2 Rhinopithecus bieti
TGAAGAAAAAGCAAAAGAAAGCTGATCTTAAATTTTGCACAAATTTCCAAAAAAAAAAAATAAATAAAGAAAGAAAGAAAGTAAAAAAGACTGAGTCCACAGGACAGAAGGAAGCTGGTTGTCCCGCGTGGACGTAATGATGCCTTCTCCTCATGATACTCTCCTACCTCCTGGAGAGAACGTGCATTGAGAAGCTCAGCCTTGGTCTCAGCAAAGCACCAAACCAATAGTCAGATCTGAGCAATGGAAAATACTCAGAGACACCATCTCATTTATACTGTTGTAGTTGGTTCATGTCATATCTAATTCATTCTGTCTTGAAACAGGAGTAATTACCCTAGATACAAATTGTGAGTATCTAGGGAACTCACAATACAGGGGGAAAGCTTAGTAAATAAATGCAAATTAGAATATTCACTTCTTTTAAGATTAAAAAATAACGTTCAATGCTGGCAAGGGTGTTATGAAATCAATTATTTCAGAGTGTAAATTTGTGCACTTTGACAGCAGGTACTAGTATTCCTAAGTGTTCTGTAAACTCTGCAATCCACATCTAGGAGCCTATAATAAAGAATCCATAAGAGATGCAAAAAAGAAAAAGAAAAAAGACTGGTACCCAAAAAACACACAGAATTCTTAAAACTCAACAGTAAGAGAGCCCATTAAAAAACTGGGTGAAAGATCTAAACAAAATCTGATGAAAAGAAAATGCAGACAGCAAATACGCTCATCAAAAGATGCTCAACATCTTCTGTCATCAGAGAATTGCAAATTAAACAACAAAGATACCACTATACTCCTAATAGAATGACTAAAATTAAGAAAAATAAAACCTACCACCACCAAATGCTGGTGAAGATGTGGAGCAATAGGAACACTCATTCACTGCTAGTGGAAATATAAAATGGCACAGCCACTTTGGAAGACAGCTTGGCAGTTTCTCACAAAACTAATTATACTCTTACCATGCAATCTAGCATCAGCTCCTTGGTATTTACCCAATGGAGTTGAAAATTATGTCCACATAAATATCTGCACATGAATGTTTATAGCATCTTTATTCATAATTGCCAAAACTTGTAAGCAACTAATATGTCCTTCGGTAGGTGAACAGATAAATTGTGGTATGCCCAGACAACGGAATATTATTCAACAATAAAAAGAAATGAGCTATAAAGCAAAGACAAGACATGGGGGTATTTTAAATGAAGATTGCTAAGTGAAAGATGCCAATTTGAAAAGGCTACATGATGTATAATTCCAATTATGTGAAATTCTGGAAAGGGCAAAAACTATGGTGGCAATAAAAGAATCAGTGGTTGCCAAGGGCTTGGGAGAGGAAGGGAGAAATGAAAAGACATAATACAAGGTATTTCTTGTGAAATATTCTGTACAATATGGTAATAATGACTGCATGTCATTACACATTTGTGAAAGCCCATAGAGTTATATGACAAAAGAGTGAATCCTAATGTACCTATGGGATTCAGGTAATAATAATGTATCCGTATTGGCTCATCAATAGTAACAAATGAACCACATTAATGCAAGATGTTAATAAAGGTAAGAACCGTGTGTGGAGAGGCTGGGGTGGGGGAGGGTTAAGAGGATATATGGAATTCTCTGTACTTTCTACTTACTTTTTCTGTAAACTTAAAACTGCTCTGAAAATAGTCTTAGTTAAAAGAAACAGAAAATCAAGAAAAAAGGAAAAGAAAAGCAACTGTTTTGAGTTTCCTATAGACAGATACTTTGTCTATAGGAAATATAATATGGGAGGATGTAAAGATAACTGGAATCTTTCTTTTTACCTCATTAGTTCCAAATGTGCCAAAGTTATCATGGAACTACAATTCTTACTTGATGGCTGATAATAATTAGATAGAATGGGCTTGCAATACAGTATTTCAACCCAATTTTTCCCTGGGTCACAGGTCCATTTTATAACCACCTGTCATCATTAACTTCCCACTGCTTACCTGGAACCAATGGAGGGGCAACTAATGGGAATATTAGCATTCAAAAGGAAACATAACATCCCAAGAACTTTATACCTTGCCATGCAATGCCTGGGACCTGTCAGCAGTTTCACAACTCCTAGTCCTTACGATTAAAAGTAATTGTAGAGTTTGGATTCCCTAGCTTGAGTTAACCCAGATCCTGTCCATAGTCCATTAAAAATGTCATCCACAAGATAAAAGCAAATTATGTAGTTTTCCTTAGATTCTATTCAAGGGTAAGATTTCTGAGTGCTTTCTAGAAACTAACAGGTTCTCTACAAATTTGGGTTTCCAAGTACAGAAGCAGTTTTGCTTTTCATCATGATAGTATACTACCTAAGTGGGCAACGTAAGGAATATGCAACTCACTTAAAAAAAAATCCTCTTAAATGTTTACGGCATTCATAATCTTGAATAGCAACTCATGGTTTCTATTTTCATTAATTTGGTAAATATATATTGTATATACAAAGAATTATGCCAGAATATTTTTCACGTATATAAGTCATTCACTTAATCATTTTAGCAAACGGATTTTAAGGATTTTGTAGTGCCAGGGACAACTCTAGCGCCAGGAGTTGCTCAGAATGCTGAGTAAGACATGGTACCTGCCCTCAAGGAGTTTACAGAATTGGAGGAGGAGGGGAGTACATGAAAACATCCTACTGATGATATCTTTGTGACAGGAATCAGATAGACATGTACTCCACGTGTTTAGAATCCAGAAGAGCTACACATTCCCCAAGACCAGACACTGTTCCACGAGGAGTTGTGAAGAAGATAAGGGGGTTTGACAAAAGGAACAAGAGTTTTTCAGACAAAAGGAAATTATCTCAGACCACCCTTAGGCTCTAAGGAACCACAGCATGAGAAGAAGAAAAGGAAATATTCAAGAATTAGGAAGGCAGGTAGGTACAGAGTAGAGTAGGGTAAGGCTAAGACCGGAGGTTTGATTTTTACACTAAGAAGTTGAGACTTTATTCTCAGAAGAATGGGTAGATACTAACAGGTTTCCAACAAAAGGTGAAGGTTCCAGATGTATACTGACCAAAACAGCCTTCATGTTTCCCTCAGCATGATGGAACTTTAGACAGGTTTCTTATTGACTATATGGGCCTGAACACTTGTTTCTTTAGAGTATTTACTTTAGCAAACTTCCCATTGTAAATCCTTTCTCTGCCCCTTTGAGATGTATGTAAATCTGCTCCCAGACTCGTGCCAAATTTTACAACTCAGGAATGTCTTTCTCCAGGAGCTAGAAGTCATTTTTTGAAATGTAAACATCATGAAAGACAGAGTCCCTCTCTCTCAGGCTCTGTGGGTGGGTAAGAGCCTAACTAGTTATTGGTAATAAGAGACAATTAGCAAACACAGATGACTACAGAAAAATCAAGAGAAAGGGAAAAGAAAAAGAAACTGTTCTGAGTTTGCTATGGACAGATACTTTGCTGATGAGATCATCCTGACATATAACAATTATCAGTACCTATATCATTACTGATAGCATTCACACTACTCAGGAAGTCAAAAGAATGGTGGAAATAAGGAACTAAAAGTAAAACTCAAGGAGGAGAGGCAGGGGACTAAAGAAAAGAAACATTCCTATGGGAGGATGCAAAGACAAGTGGAATCTTTTTTTATTTTGTTAGTTTCAAATATGCCAAGGTTATCAAAAAACTACAATTCTTACTTGATGGCTGATAATAATTAGATACAATGGGTTGGCAATTGACCCACCTCCCCACAACATCTTCCAGTACTTTTCCACTCGCTTACCCCAGTGCCTAAAAAACCACCTTTTTCTTGGACAAAATGTTAGAAAAATCATTGGGAGTAATACAGAAGACAAATTGATGAAAAATAAGGTGAGTGAGTGGAGGATGAGTGAGGAAGCTAATGTAGTCAATGAGCTGAGCAATGGTGAGGCCTGGAATAGAGGAGTGGCAGAAAGACAAGAAGGGAAGGGCATATGAGAGAGATACCAAGGCCAAGGAAGCAACTCCTCTGTGGCCAGTTGGATGGGAAGGGGGAAAAGGAGAAAGAGTGACAGTGAAGTCGTTTTGCATAGCTGTGGTGGTTACAACCTTCTGATACACTTACCTAACACCATGGACTTGTGGCCTGCTGAGCTGGAGAGAGTGAAAAAGAGCAAAGAAGGCAGCAGAGAGAGAGCGTGAAAATAATGTAACATTAAGTTAAAACTGTGATGATGGAGGACAAAGACCACTTATCAATGCCTCAAAGGCAGTTTGATAACACCTAACATATAAGAAAATGGTTTCTGAGTTAGAATGTGTTATAGACAGAATTGGGGAAAGAAAATTCTGAAGGCTGGAGAACAAAGAACAGAAGAAAGAGAAGGAAAGTGAACACTAACCTCCCCATGTGCCCATCGAAGCCCAGCCCACAACCCCTCAGGTGTTAGTAACAGATCCTTTTTTTTCTCTTTCCAAATCATCAGCATTCGGGACATGATGAATGGAAAGGCAGAAGTGAGAAAGAAAATCCCAGGGGGAAAAGAAAAAAAAAAGGCGATGTTAAAGCTCGGTCTTCTGAACAAAGACAAAAGTTGTCAGGTGGAGCACAAGATCCAATCGTGGATGCTGTTTGTAATGGCCTTACTTTTTCCTGCTTCTGATGACTGCGGTTCATGCATTGACTGTGGTTATCCAGGAGCAAGTATGGGCAGAAGGCCCAAATACCTCTCTTCTAATACATAGTAGGAACCAAAGGTCCAGACCAAACAGTGCTATGAAATGTCATGCTCGTCCAGCTGAATATGTAAGTTTAATGACAATGATGTAAATGCCTACTTTTGATGAAGATAATTCCATTTCAAAGAAGGTTCCTAATGTTGCCTGCAGTAAAGTGCTAGTACAACATAATGATGTATATAACTTCTTGGCACTTATTCCTGGTGTTAAATGTGACATAAGCTTTTAACTGTGAGGTCCTAGTATGCCCTTGACAATGGAAATGAATATTTGTAAAATTCTCAGATACAGAAATAACCACTACTGATATTTACTACCAGTGCTTAAGTACTTGGGAGGGAGATAACAAAGACTTGACTGTGACATTGGAATCTTGGCTACATGGCCAGCATCCCTAAATATATTCGAAAATCAAGATGAAATATTACATATCAGAAAGGAAAGATTCATAATTGAACCTAAAACTTCAATACTTGAAATGATGATTAAATACACTGGTCCAAATCTCTTTCACAATTTCTACAGCATGCTGTCTGTTACACTGTAGGGTGAAGGGCAAGGTCACCATCAACTAGATGCTGGGGACACATTCAGTCATGCAGCCTGGAATTTCTCAGTTGATGAGATACATGTGGAGAATTAATGACAGAAAGATTTTCTAAAATCAGCTGAAGGGGCTCCAAGCCTCTTTCGGGAAATCTAAATGAGTAAACAAATTATACATGGACAACTTCTATGAGATGTAAAATAGGGCGGTCTCAAATAAAAACATGCCTAGCAGCTGACAGTCTGGGGACATCTCTAATTCTGCTTATAGGTGACTCCAGGAGACTAGTAGTGGACCAGTGATTCAGGAAACCCACTCGGGACTAAGACTGTTTTCCACCAGTGTGAACTAGGAAAAGCCTGTCGTTTTTATCCACGTAACCAGTGCATAAAATTGTGGTTCTGAGTCAATCTGCAAAGATATTATTTTCAGATTAGCTTACACTTCTGTCCTTGTTTCTGTTTAATTCAATCAATGGATTGCTCTTACTAGCAATGGCTACATTTTAACAGTGAAGGGAGAGATGAATATATAAGAAACACACATCCCGTTGAGAATCAAACTCTGAAGTTTTCTCTGCTGACTATAGTGTCAGACTAGAAGTGACAGCCAGAAATTGAGATGGCTTTATATTCAGGTTTCCACTTTTAATTACTCAAATTCCAAATGGAGAATGTTTGGCTTGGCAATAATTCATCAGCAAGAACTTTTAAGGAAAGGTCAGCATTCAGCTTTTAGGTTTCCATTTTACTTTGCTAATTCAGACACTTCTGAATAATCAACTTGTATTCCAATTCCCTGAATTTGGGATAGCAGGGAGATCAAGTCAAAAGATATAATAAGAGAAAAACTTGAGGACTAGTGCTCATTTAAGCTGAATTTCCAGTACTTAGAACAGTCTTTGATACATAGTAAGTGTTTAATAGACCATTGTTAAATGAAGAGTTGAATGAACGAACTCAAGAATTTTGGTCTGTGGGTGGCTCCTTCCTGGCCTTAGTTCAAAAATCAGGTGCTGAGTTAATTCATAGCAAGACTCTGTTTTCAGAACTGAAACACTGCATTCATTCATAGCAAGACTCTGTTTTCAGAACTGAAACACTGCATTCATGTTAGGATTGAGGCACTCATTTTCCCAGAAGCTGAAAGTTTGCTGATAGCACACAGCTAAGTCCTTCTCCGGAAAGGATGATACCTCACTCAAGGTTTATCCCCTTCCAGGGCAGAGCCTGATCTGTATCCAATAACCCTTGCCTCAATTTAGAAAACTCAAAATGGCTGTCCCAGGTCCAAAGGTCCCTGTGGGAGTCCTCTGTTGTGACTACAGCAAAGCTTAACTCCTCTCTCTTACTGGTCCTGCTTTTCTTGCCCTGCACAGCTGTGGTTCCCTCTTGGGAAATCCCCAATAAAATCCTTGCACACAAAACTCAGTCTTAGAGTCTGTTTCCCCAGAAATCCACCCGATGACAAGAACTATGACTGCAAATTCTTTTAAATTTGTCTTTATAAAGACGTAGGCTGTATACTAGAGAGTGTCCTGGATTAAGAGAGAAAATGTATAATTTCTTATTAAAATCCCGTCACAGCAATGTAACCCTGTGTGAGGCAATATTAAGTGCCCTTGTGATGATGCATGTGGCCAGCGTATACAACAGCCCTCTGTAAATCATGAAGCCCTACGAAATTATTGGGCATTATTATTTATTACTAAACAGGATAGCTGTGACTATGCAATGGCCAACACTGCATGACTCAAACCTTAGGAAGATATTAAGTGAAAGTAATAATTTTATACAAAGATCTTGGAAGAAAGTCTTCAAAGGGAAGTCTAACTACCATCTGAGCTTACATTCCAGAGTAGTCAACCTGCTAAGACAGCAACCGAATGGACTAGGCTGGTCTATAAATAGTAAGAATTGGCTATAATTTTGAGTATGTGTTACACAAAACAAACCAATGAAAAGGGAAAATATTCTTTTGGGCAGAGACTTAACGATCTACCTGCAATTGATTGCTCTCATTGCCAAAGGCTAAGTTTTAACAGTGAAGGAATTATCAAATATCCTCATCAACACTTTAGGCCCATTTCCTTGTATGAAATCTCACATTATTAACTTCTGATACAGCACAGCACCAGAGCATGTTTTATTTTCTTATAAATAAAGAAAGCCTTTAGGTCATAAACAGAATTAGATGGCAAAGAGGTTTATATTAATAATAAGATCATATTTCCACCCAATATTCCCCTGGTATCAGAGTCCTTTAAAATTAGAAAGACATAGAGTAGGCTCACCTATAAACCAAGACAGCCAGAAACTGGCAAGTCAGTGATGCAGTCAATGATCCACTTCCAAAGTAAAGCTCAGCAATCCTGCCCAACCCTCTCACTGTCTCTCTCCTCAAGTTATTTCAAACCTTCCTGTTTTTTTCCAGAACACTGATACTATCCATTTCCAACTTTCAACTAGTAAGCTTGCTTCTTCTTTTACTGAAAAAATAAAAGCAATCAGAATAGAACTTCTGTTTCTCCCTAGCACCAAGTACACCAAGCTATCTGTATCTGTACTCATTGCTCTGCCTTCCCTTGCTGTACTTGGGAGAACCTGCCCCACACTCCTGCCCACAACCTTCCAGTGCTCACCAGGTTCCATCTTACCACCTACTCAAAGGCACTGCTGCAGTTGGCCCTCTTCTGAATCAAGTTCTCTGTATAGTGAATCAGTTCCACCAGCATACACATATGCTGTACTATCTTACAAATAAAAAAAAAAAAATCCTCCTTTGATTCTACTATATTCTTTTCCAGTCATCATCCCTTTTCTTTCCTTCGTTTTATAGTTAAATACCTTAAAAGAGCAATCTGTGGTGAATTATAATTATATCATTTAATGAAAGGGATGTGTTTTAAGGAATGTGTCGTTAGGTGATTTCTGCGCTGTGTGAACATTATAGAGGGTACTTACACAAACCGAGATGGAATCACCTACCACACATGTAGGCTATATCGTATAGCCTGTAGTTCCTAGGCTACAAACCTGTACAGCATGTTACTGTACTGAATACGGCAGGCAATTGTAACACAGTGGCATTTGGGCATCTAAAATACCTAAACATAGAAAAGGTGCAGTAAAACTACAGTATTAAAATCTTATGGGACCACTGTTGTATATGCAGTCCATCATTGATCAAGATGTCATTATGCAGCACACATCTGACCTTCATTTGACCCTATTTGCACACAAATCCTTTCTGTGCACCTTCACCTTTTTCACTCCACAATCTCGTGAGGTTACCACTAACTACCCTCTACCCCAATCCAACTACCAATTCTTAGTGCGCGTCTTACTCAACCTCTCTGAAACGCTGACAGCTAGACAGCTTTTATGAGATATTTTTCTTCTCTTGGATTCCAACAAACAAGCTCTCCTGCTGTTTTTGTAGCTAACAATAGGCTCTTCCTTGGTCTTGCTCCTTCTTGGTCTCCTTTGCTGAATCCTCTGCATCTTCCCTACCTCTATTTACCAAGTTGCTGAGGTCAAAACCTCAGAGGCAACTGAATTTTGCACTCTTATGCAATACAACTAATCCATCATCTCATCCTACCAGCATTACCTCCAAAATGTAGCCAGAATCTAACTGATTCTCTCCAACTCTACTACTTTAACTGCCTCACTCCTATTGCCTGTCACCCGGAGAACCATATTAGCCTGGTACCTCCTGTCCTATTTCCATCATTGCAACCTGAAAATTTTCTATCTAGTAGCCAAATTTATCTAGAATAAATTCAGGCATGATACACTCCTCAAGTAGTTCCAACATCTTCTCATCACACTCTGAATAAAATCCAAAGCCTTCTCCATGGCCTATAAGCCCCCTCCATGTGCTGACCCTTTAAAATAACTTCCTATCTCCATTCAACTAAGCAGGTTCCAGTCACATGGACATCCCTTCTATTCATTAAATAGAATAAGGATGCTTGGCCTTGGAACCTGCCATTTCCTCTGTCCGGGGATACTCTTCTAGAAATCCACATATACATGCACTCTTTTTGTTCTGGTCTCTGTTTAAATGTCACTTCTTCAGAAAGTCTCTTGTTGACCACCTTATCAAAAACAGGATCCCCTGTCACTGTTCTGCTTTACTTTACTTTACAGCACTTGCCGCCATATTGTATTATTTATTCATTTGTCTGTCTCTCCACTGGAACATAAGTTCCAGGGCAAGCACTTTTCCGTATTCTGAAATAGTACTAGAAATAAGGTAAGCAGCCAATTAATATTTATTGCATTGATGAATGGATGATTTATTTGAGGTTGGAGGAAGATCTAAAAACAGAAACTTGCCCAGCAAACCCCAGTGTGATCAACTAAGTCAAAGTCAGTTTAAATGTAAGAAGACATTTGAAATGGAATTGTGAAAGACCGAAATATAAATTTTTACTTATGTTATTAAAGATATCTATATGAAAAATAAGAAGTACTACTTGGAGGAAACAGAAAACACAGTGATAAATAAGTATTCAAAATGCCAGCCCCGTAGACAGTTTGAGTTTTCTGTGCCTCAATTGCTTTATATGTGAAATGGGAATAACAATACTATCTATCTATCACACTGAGATGTCGGGTAAATTAAATTACACAATATATGTAGAAAAGACATTTCCTAGCTCACAGCAATAGTACAATGTGTGTTAACATTATTATTATTATTATATTTTTAATAAAATGATAAATATACAGACAAGAGATGGGAAAAGACAGTAAAAGAAACTAAGCACAAAACTCTGGGTAAACGTCAAATCGTGAAAATAGGAATAAACATAAACACACTTGCAAAAAGGAAGGACAATGCCCTTCAGAGGACAAACTGACATCATTGACCTCCTCAGACAGATTTCAAATTGGAAAGCCACCTCTACCAAATGGAGGCCTAATCTCTACTGAACAGCCCTGTTGTCAACTTGTTAAACGAGGGGGAAAGATTCCATTTTAGATGAAGCTATTGATAGGAAAAAAAAAAATCAGTGTTTTTAGCAAACTCTTGAAGCACAATGTACTTACATGGTTTCTAATACTCATTATGAATGACGTTGGAGCTTTAAAAACTCTACTAAGGAAATATGCTGGTGAAATATTTTTAATCCTATGTAATTTCTATAAAACTAAACATTATATTATAATCTGTTCTTAAGAAACATCGAGTTTAACTACTGCATTTAGCAGATAAGGGAACAGAAGCCTGAGGAAGACGAATGCATTGCCCAGGTCACACACCTAATTAGTGGTTAGACTGACTTTTCTCATTCTTGCTTATATATTTTATCTTTCTTTCATTATTTAAATGACGTTTGCTAGAAAAAATAGGTACAGAATGTTTCCATAGCCCCATCACAGTTATTATCACATTTTTTTAAAAAAGAAAAAACTCCAGAAAATCAGGAACGAATTCTGGTTTTTTTTCTTCCAACCGCTGCTCACAGTAAGGACTCAATAAATGTGCATTGAATAAACTACATTGTAATATTGGATTTTCTAGTCTCCTCTTTCAATGACTAACATCTAGTGTGGTATCTGATACATAACTGATACAAATACAGAATTATTGAAAGTATAAATGCAAGAATGGTTGAATGGCTCTACCATTCTGGCATAGTTAACAAACTCAGTTGAGCTCAAATATGCAAACTGGAAACAACTTTTAAAATCTAGTGATCCACCTCCTCTGCTCATTTTGAAAGTGGGTTAGACTTAGTGACTTACTCCCAAAGAATGGAGTAGGGAAGGGGAAAAATATTATAACTCTATGGTGAAGGAACTTGGCAAATACCACCTTTACCAAATGATCAGGTTAACATCAACAGGGATGTCATGTGGATATTGGGTAAGTCTTGACATGATGGGACAAAAAGCCTACTTCACCTCTACAGTATTCTTTCCAAAAACCCATCAATCCAGTCTAATTATGAGGAAAACCACAGACAAAGCCAGATTGGAAGATATTCTACAGAAGGTAGTATTCCCCCAAGACCATCAAGGTGAAAGAAGGAAAGAAAGAGAGAGAGAGAGAGCAAGCTGAGAAATTGTTACAGATCAGAAGAGACTGGGGAGCTATGACAACTCAATGCGATATGGTATCCTGGATTTGATCCTGGGATAGAAATTCCAAAAGTTTAGTTAACAGTAATGTAGCAGTATCGGTTTCCTTGATAAATGCATCATGGTAATGTAAAGTGTTTAACAACGAGAAAAACTGGGGGAGGAATATACAGGAATGCCCTGTATTACCTTTATAACTTATTTGTAAATCTAAAATTATTCCAAAATAAAAAATTTGTTTCAAAAAATTCAGTGGTGGATAACAGATGGCACACTTAAGAGAATGTATTAGGACTTACAGAAGGAAATCTGCAGGTAAACATTCAGATCATCCTATATGGGCATTCAGTATTTACATGCTTCATGGATTTAAGTATCTTGTCATTACAGCAGATATTTATACGAGTAGACACAATAAAAGTAAATTGAATGATTTAGTTACACTTTCTTCCCATAATCTTTCTGTGATATTTACTAGTATTTTCAATTCTATTTTTGAAAGTAAGAAAGTGGGTTGGGGGAGGTGGCGTGTACAGTTTGAAATGAGCTGCCTCAAGCCAGGAAGAGTTCTGCATAGAGGAAGTCAGCCTCTACGACCTCCTTTGAGTCTGGCTTTATGGACTTGCAGACTGATGAGCACTGTGACAGCAGGGCCTCTCTAACAACAACCTCCACAAGCATCACAGCTACCATTTTTGGAGAGCACGGTAATATGCCAGACTTCACACCATGGGTTCCATATACAGCATGACATTTAACCCTCAGCACTGAATGGGGTTATAATTATATTTTCATTTTACAGATGAGAGATCTGATCATCAGAATAATTAAATGACTTTGTCAAGGTTGCAACTGAGATTCAAACACCAAAATTTCTGACTTTTCTACTAAATCACCAAAGAAGGAAATTCCATGCGGGCAAATGCTTAACTAAATACCTAGTTAGGGTACAATCCTAGTATCATTACTGTTAACCAATTTATTGATATATTATGCATTATATGTTATAAACATCCAGATAATACTGAATTATACTGAGATCATGTATGTGAAAGCATTGTCAAACACTATATTTGATATACAAAACGTTAATTCCCTATCCTTACAGACTACATCTGTTTTCAATTGGCTCCAAGCTCTTTTTTACTGCTTGTGTTTTAGACCCTAGATCTGTGTAAATTATCATGGCAGTTTAAAAGTACAGAATAAACTGGTGCCCAGAGTGAAGTTTAACCAGTCTGCATGGGAATAGAGCTAAATTTGGGGAATATCAAGTTATCTCAGATTTTAAAAAATGTATCATATGTCAATGATTCTATTCTGGGGTTAGAAATATAACAGATTTTTAAAAACAGGTTATCCTTTGCCTAGATTATATTATTATAAGTTTTATTAAGGACACACTTGCCACTTGTATACTTTTTTTTTTTTTTTTTTTTTTTAGAAAAAGTCTCGCTCTGTCACCTAGGCTGGAGTGCAGTGGCACGATCTCGGCTCACTGCAAGCTCTGCCCCCCAGGTTCACGCCATTCTCCTGCCTCTGAGAGTAGCTGGGACTAAAGGCGCCCGCCACCATGCCCAGCTAATTTTTTGTATTTTCAGTAGAGACAGGGTTTCACCGTGTTAGCCAGGATGGTCTCCATCTTCTGACATTGCGATCCACCCGCCTCAGCCTCCCAAAGTGCTGGGATTACAGGTGCGAGCCACTGCACCCGGCCCCACCTTATATATTTCTGTTTATGAGAGTGATTTTCTGATATCATTATTACAGATTTGTTTTAATTTTTTTAATATGGCCACTTTCTCTTTATGCTCTACTTCTTAAGTTGAATAGACTGTCCCCTCTTGCAAACCACAACTATTATCTGAGGGTTGGTAAATTCAATGCAGTGAGGAAGACTTTTAGTGTCTTACATAAGTCTGAAATTTATCAGCAAGAGCTGAGGGAAAGATTGACAAGGACTAAATTTTTCCAGGATATTATTTTAGAAGGATTGACCCCCAGTGAGATGGGGCTAAATGGAAGAGGAATGGGAAACATCTGAAAGACTATAGTCATCTTTCTCTGTGCTAAAATAAGCAAAGCAATTTAAAGGGTTGCCATCCAATATTATCAGGGAGCCCTGCATTACGGACAGAAGATGGGCTTTGTTACACGACAAACATGCAAGCTTATTATCTAACGTGAACAATGAGCAAGATTCTGCTAAACATGATGGAGAAGAACCACAGTTTGCCTGAAAATATCACTTGGTACACCACCAAGAAATGGAACTAACTTCAAACGCAGTGCCACACTACTGCTCTAGCTCAGACTTTGATGACAATAAATGAATGACCTAAGAGGACTCACTCTCTTTGTTCTGGGATGCAGGTCTGAGTACATTCCTAGAGTCCCTTTTATCTAGATATGTTGTGCAAATTTCACTTAATTAATGCTTCTGAAATAACATTTATTTTGGCATGCACCTCATAGATGGACTTAAACTTGTTTTCTCTTTATACTCAGTTTGAGCCCTGTCAGCCTTCCCATGAATCTGTATTCTGTTTCAAGCTGGAACCAGGCTAAAGAGCAAAGGTTAGTAGGAGTGAATCCAGAACCTCAAAGGATAAACTTTGCTGAAAAACCACAGGTTAGAAGCACCATCACCACATATTAAAAGTAGAATCACTGCCGGGTGCGGTGGCTCACATCTGTAATCCCAGCACTTTAGGAGTCCAAGAAGGGGGGATCATGAGGTCAGGAGATTGAGACCATCCTGATTAACATGGTAAAACTCATCTCTACTAAAAATACATAAAAATTAGCCAGGCATGGCGGCGGGCGCCTGTAGTCCCAGCTACCTGGGAGGCTGAGGCAGGAGAATGGCATGAACCCAGGAGGCGGAGCTTGCAGTGAGCCGAGATTGCACCACTGTACTCCAGCCTGGGCAACAGAGCAAGACTCTGTCTCAAAAAAGAAAAAAAAAAATAAGTAGAATGATTGAGTTGGTCACTTTTACTTCTAATCCTTTTATTGTTTTCTTCAAATCCAAATCATTGGAATGAGTTTTTAAATCTTCAGAATAACTCCTTTATCCCCTCTTTGAGGTTTCTTTGTTCTTTGGGGTCCCAAAGACACTGTTGAATTTATTTGGCTTACCTTTATGCCATCACTTCCCCCCATTTGACTTAAGAAGTTTCTTCACGTAGAGATTTTATCACATATGCTGAGTAAAGCACTTGCCAGAAAATGTCATCTTCTTGGAAAAACTCAAACCACAATTACCTCCAGCAATGGTGGACAGATAATGCCACAGAAAAGATAAAACAGATAATTGAAAGCTACAGATAAGCTTCAAATCTCATTTCACCTAAAAATTTCAAACGTGTTCCCACTCCAAACTGAATTTCTTCCGAGTTGATGGTAAGTTGCAAAATATTACTTGAGATCTGTTATCTTCTTTTAAGAACTGTTAGCTATTTGTTTGGAAGCTTAAAACAAGAAAGAACATAAAACACTCTTCTTTATGATTAGTAACCTTTAGAAGTCTATTTAACTTACATTGTAGCTACACTTCCCATCACAGAAATATATGTCCATCACTTTATGGATCAAATTAGATTGTATGCTAGTCTGTCACTTATAAGCTCATTTATATTAGAAAATGTAATATGTTGTTTACAGAAGGAAGAAATCTAGAGGTTTGGGGAATTGCGCCTCCTCCAGCTCAGACTTTCCTATTGAAGGAAATGAGTGTAAAGTATGGAAGTGAGAAGGCTGGGGAGAAACTAAAAGGTATTGATGTCTAAGGAAAACAATGTGAAGGGTTGAGGAAGCTGAAGCAGCTGAGAGAATTAAGAAAGAAAATTCACAGCAAATTCTCTAGTAGATTCAGTGATTAGGCTACCAGGGATATGGCTCCTCACCTCATGCCAGTTCCAGGTTGTAGAACCCCTATACCCAACCCTGGGATTATCCTTGGACCTCAGAATTTCCATCCACTAAAGCTTACTTTAGATCAGTCTCAGAAACCAGAGCTCAGAAAAGACCATCCCAGGAAGGCTTTCCTACTATTAGTCCTGCCAGTTTTAACTATTTTCATCTTTTACACAGGTAGTGAGGTCTACACTTAGAGACCATTTGGGGACTGGGTTCATATAAGTCTCTGGTTCTACATAAAAGTCATTTATTTATATCAGCATCATTAGCTATTCCCTTGGACACCAGTTTGCCTTATTTTCTTTGACTTTATTGCAGTTGACTATTGACCCCCACACTTAGGAAGGAGCCAAGAACCCTAATATCTAACACTCTCATGGTCTTAACTTCTTCTGGCTTATTTTAACCAATTACCTCATAAATTATTATATAGACAGAAATTTAAAGCAGTGATCAGAATGTACCAGAAAGTAAAAAGTGTCCAAAACATACTGATTGACTAGTGAGATGAACTAACAATTAGCTATGTATTCAAAGAAGCATACAGAAAATACAAACAATGAGAAGCAATTCATATGTTGACTCAAGTGTAGGTTTCAAAAATAATGGCACCTCATCATCAATGAATCACTTTATCATCACAACGTTCCTGTAGGCCCTTCTCTGACTTTATATAATAGCATAATATCTACAGGTGCTGAATGTGCCTCTTTGCCACACCTATGTGACGAATGAGGGCAGTGTTTGCTAACGCAGCCTCCAAGAAGAGATTTGTGTTCTCAAGAGTTTTCTGGATGGTGCTATACCATTGGTATCACCAACTTTTTGCTTTCCTCATTTTAGGCAAATCTGAGACCAAAGTGGCGAATAAGTCAAGAGATCCTGACTTGGCATCCACAGCAGAATGATTTTATTCGGCTGCTTTCCTCTTCCAGTTCCTTTTTCTGTAGCCCATACATTATCACTTGGAGCTCACATGTTACTATGTTTCGCTTCACTTCTCTAACCATGATTTTCAGGCACAAGGATAAATGAATCTACCCATCAAACCAAGGAGGATCAAGAAGCTGAAGAGAGGCTGATCGCAAGAAATCAATCCAACTTACAAGCTTCCCGGAGTTTCTCCTTGTCATAGTGGAATCCTTCATAGTCTTGCAAACTGATTTTGTTCACCCGGATCCTCAGACGATCTGGGACAGACTGGGGACTGCAAAACAAGAACCGAGTGATCAGACACAAATGAGAGAGCGGAATTGGTAGCCATGCACCTGAAGGACTAAGGGCAATATTGTCTCTTCATGTTTAGAAGGAAGAGTTCACATTCAAACTAGAAAGGTGGGTTCCTTATCAGAATTGAACAGTGATCTGGAGAACACTTCTCCAGAAACCAAAAGTTGCTGGAATTTAGGTAAAAATATGGAAATATGCAGAAAAAGCCTTTGGAGACCACTTTTATATTGTATTTTCTGTTGATGTTTCAAAACATTTAATAAGACCATGTGCTTGTTACATAATAAATTAGATTCAGCGAATCTGAAATAGTGGGAGGTGGACTGGAGCTATAAGAACCACAGACAGATATGCACATCACAGTAAGACATGGTCAGGAGCAGCCTGACCCTCAGAGAGATGGAAAAACTATCTTTAAAAAGCAGACTAAGAGTCCAGAAGCCACAGGGCTGAGACTGAAGTAGCTCTACACAGCTCAATAGCCTCTGACAGCACCTCAGTCAAAGTGTAATACAATAAACACTGCTTGTGATGGTGGCTCTGAGCATTCCAAAATGAAGAAAAATGTTTAAATATAGACAGTGTTCTTTCTTTAGGAAGATAATGAAATGTGTAACTCATTTTGAAAGAATTCAATGAATACTGACTCCAGACACATATTAAGCAATAAAATGGTGCAGTACCAAACTTTCTGAACATCTATTCACTCCCTAAATGTCTATAACTCGACTCCTTGATTTTCTTAAGCAATATTTTGAAAGTGGTTTAATCTTGGGCATTAGTTGAGTGAAATAATCTGGTTTTCATCACCACCACGATGGATCAATACATTTCTTCAATATATTAATATAACACAATACCTACTGGTCTTTGAATACTACCTTATACTGGGATTTCATTGGTTGAGAGGATTTTCTCATACAGAGGCTTCTCTTTTTTTATATATTAAATGGTGATAAAAGTCACCACTGACTAAAGTCATTGACTAAAGTAGAAAGAATAGCATTATTCTTTAATTTTTCCTGTAAAGAAGGAAAAGGAAGGAAAGAAGGAAACAGAAATAAAAAAAGAGAGAGAAAGAGGGAGAGAGAGAGGAAGGGAGAGAATGAGGGAGGGAAGGAAGGAAAACAGGAAAGTTAAGAATAGATGAAAGGAGGAAGTACTATGTCTACAATATTAGGACACCCCTCTCTACCTTCACTTCAAACACACACACACAGAAACACAGACACACACCCATTTAACTTCAGTAAAACTCTGGAAGAGGGAGTAAAAAAAATCTCATTCTCTTGTCTAAAGCCTCATTTTAGTGCAAAGTATAGTAACTCCCTCCATATGGAATCCTATTTTACTCACCCAAAATAACACATACATAGCAAACTATAGATACATATGTGCACACTCACACATGGTACATTCTCTCTCTCTCTCTCTCTCTCACACACACACACACACACACACACACACACAGAGCGAGAGAGAGATTTAAACTGTGGCTATTTAAAAGTGTAGATATACGTGCACAAATTCTAAAGAGATGGTAGACAGGTAAAAATGTCTGAGGTTCACTGGCTTAAAAAAATCAGTATAAAACTACAGAGATGGATATTTCTGGGGGAAATTTGAAAAGACAGATTCAACAGCTCTATTGATCCATCACTCAAAGTGTGTTTGTTGAGTATTTACTTTATATGACCATCGTACTGGACATCAAAAAGGTATTGACGAATCAAGCCGAAGCATTTCAGTTGTGATGGGAGATATAGCTTGACAGTATATTTGTAGATACAGACCTTCAGTTAGCAGAACAGACCTTGAATATAATGAAAACTCACAACATCATTTACAGGTAGGGAAAGTGAGGTTCAGAAAGATGAAGTGATTTTAAGGACACAGAGCTACTAAGCAGCAGTGCTAAATGCAAAGCCTTGGACCCTTCACTCATCAGTTTCACGTTCTTTCTCTGCTCCTCTGAGGAGTTCAGATTCTCTTGTCAATGGATAAATACCAAGAATCCCATGGATTTGACAGCAAAGCTATAAAGTCTGGATTAGCAGAGTCTGATGATCTCTGTGTGCTGCTCAGATTTCTTTCTTTACCAATAAACAATCACCAGGCGGGGTGGTTAAGTAAACCAGAGAACACTGGGCAGAGAGTACAAATGAATGTGTAGGTCTTTATTCATTTAGAGAGAAGTGTGGCTACAACATGCTGTGAAGTGAAAAAAAGTCATGAACAATTATATATGGCATAAGCTCCTTCATATCAATTGTGGACTTCAGGAGTTTGTATATGCAAGAGAAGTGCATGGAGACATGTCTAACAAGCTGTTGCAAGTTGCTATCTCTGTATGGTGAAGCCTGGGCATTATCTTATATCAAGTATAATTTTTAAGGAACTGACATCATTTTTAAAGGCATGTCCATATGTAAACAAACAATAATGCAGGACAAGAATAAAAATAATGCCTATAGCAAAGAGTGTTAGGAATTAGATGCAAGTAGGGAGGAAAAAATTTATGCAATTAACACCACACAGTGTTCACATTAGATTTTTATCACCAAAAATGTCTAATAATCCCTTTATTTCCAAGTTCACTCAACTGATCTGCAAAGATTATAACTAGAAAATATTTTCCTGCACACATAGCAGATAAGAGGGAAGCTGGAACCATAGAATGTAGTAGCCTATCAGACCCCAACAGGAGAAGTTGAGTGGGGGCAGATGTTGAATGAACTCTACCTAAGCAATTTTTTGAGATAACAGTAAATCTAATGGCAGTGGGCTTCAGTCTTCTCTACTGGGCTGGAGGTATCAGGACTAAGACCTCACTTGAGCGGTACTTGTAAATGGGAAACGAGATTTGGAGAATGACTGCTGACCAGTTCCTGGACCCTGCTTCCTAGAGCTCCCCAATTTGGGGCTTACCAGTGTGTATCACCTTTCTCAAAACCCATAAAGTGGCTGCTCCCTGTCCACATGCATCTACCTCCCAGGTTCTCATCTATGCCCTCTGATTCCAACCCATGCACTGTTGTCTCCTGAACCTCTGGCCGCCCACTACTCTACCCTAACTTCCAGGGGGCACACCATGGCATAAAACAGACACTATTATTTGAATCAAACTTTATAGATCCTAAATGAATTCACATATGTTCTCAGTTCATCTCCAGAATGATCAGCTAAGTAAGACAGAAGAAAACAGAGACTCTCTCTAACCACTGCTTAACACTTTCTCCCATCTACCTTCCTACACATTCGCTCCCTTGCTCTCAGCTCTCATCTTTCCCCAACAACTTACAACACTTCCCACTTTCCCACTAGCAGCAGCTTACTTAAACCCAGTCTTCTGGGCAGGGTATCTGTTTTCTTTTTTAATCTCCTATCAAAAGATGTCCCAGTTGAGGCTCATCAGCATATTTTAGGGCATTAGACCCTAGGGTCAATAATGGAAAATCTTGAATCATTTGCAACCATGGTGTAAACAGCAGGTATGGGAAGCAACACAGCAAACTGGTGAGGAGCTCAGGCTCCAAGTCAGATTGCCTAGATTTCAAGTAAAGTTCTCCCAGTTCCTAGTTAATCAGGAAACTCTGAGCTTCAGTTTCCTCCTACGTAAAATGGAGATGATAACAGTATCCACCTCATAGGCTTATGAAGAGAATTAAATGAGCTGACACATGTGATATGCTTAGAAAAATGCCTGGCACATTGTCAGTGCTCAATAGATTTTAGCTATTATCATTATAATAATTACTCTGAAAATTGTTCTCCTAGATAAGGTTCTACCTAATAATCAACAGCATTTGCTGCTTCTGCCAGATATTGGAAGATGTTTAGAGCACATAAATGAACCTCCCTAAACATATCTGACAAGGTGCTGGGCTTCCTCTGGGGGGAGATTGTCTAGCTTGGCTGGGGGCATGACATTTTACACTTCTGGGTCCTCTCCCACCTAGTATTTTAAAGGCCAATTAAAACATGAAAACAGACAGCTAGAACATGGGGGAGTGGGGGGAAGTGCATAGAGATTAAATGAAAGCCAAGTCATTCAATTTCATACCTTTATGTCAAAATATATTAGTGTCCCATTAATGGCTGACCGAAGGCAGAGGATGACAAAGCTGTTCTTTGGAGTCTGTGGAATAGCACTGCCATTACTTTGCTAAAATTAAATTTTGTCTGGGAAGTTAGCAGAGCACAGAAGAGACAAACAACCTGGGTAAAAATAAATTTGCCTTCCTGCCAACATCTGGCACAAGCTACTGCCATACTGATTAGGCTCTGGATCAGGGGTTCTAAACCTGGCTTCCATGGAACATCGCAAACTCCCTAGAAGGGATTCAGCAGTCTGTGAATTCCCTTTCATATTGGGATAATGGCCTAAACCTGTCGCCGTCTCACTAAGGCAACAGGTTGAGGTCACTACCCCAATTCTCTGCAACACTGTGATTAAGATCCTTACGCAGAGTGGAAGTTCATGACTCCGGACTTAATTCCCAAATGTCTCCCATGAACACTTTCTCAAGAACTATAATAAGAGTACTTGTTGAATCACTCAGGTGGGTTTCCAATAAGCTCCACGCTACAGCTTCCCTTATCCATGTTATACACACCTTTTACCCTGAGATTTTGGAAGGGAGGTGGACTGACTTTCCATCAAGACAACTCCCTGAACACTCACTGCTATTCAATTTACACCCAAATCTTGCTATTCTCTGCTCTCCTGTAGATGTTGCCATAGCTTCTTTTTCAACTGTTCCCATGGAGAATGTCAATCCATCAGAGTCATATTCCTCCCTAGTGCCCTCAAATGTCTTCCTCCTTTTGATCAATTTCTTTAGTACACACTATTCCTCTCAGACTGATAAGAGATGCCTCTCATACAATCTCCAACCCAGGCCTAATCTCTTTATGGATAAAGTGGATGGGCTGAGTGTTTTGGTTCTCCAGGGTCACTTTCAAACCACGAATTCCATTAACTCATTCTGTCCCTGGAAACATGAAGTATATAGGAGTGATATCCTTTAATATTAAGAGATGATAGCAAGTGGATGAAGCAAGATGTATGGTCAAAAAACTCAGTTCCAATATAAATGGTCAGAACGTTAAAGTTACCTTCTTTAAACCACTTTGTGATCTGAAAATGGGACTGATAATAGGAATGTAGTGAGCACTAAATGAGACGCACATAAGACAGTTAGCACCTTCCTGGCAAATAATAAGTGGTCAAAAATAACAATAGTTGTTGTTACTATTATTATCACCCTAGCACTTCTGCAATTTCCACAAGCTTTACATTTTTTATTCAGTCCTAGATAATAACATCATAGCTGAAGCCAGAGTTGCAGCTCTAATTAGCACTTAGTAGACAGCAAACCTTAGCAGCATGAGCATCTGTCAACATCAGTATGGATACAAGATTCAGTGGAATGTAGCTATCCACAGTCTTTTGGATAATAATGCAAGTAGGGATGGTGAATGTTTGCAAGATTTTTTTTTTTACTTTTTAAAGATATTATGAAATAAATATTAACTCATGTTGAGACAAGATCCTTAAAGTTACATAATCATTCTATATTTTGTACCTTATAAATATCCTGTTTTCATTAACATGTCTTAGATAGTTCAGTGTAAGGCTTGCCCCTTGTAACACTCACTATGTAGAAACATTGATTTTTATAAATAATTGTAATTTAACCAGGCATTTGCTACTCATATAGAGTTGCTTTTCTTTCATGAGACAGAAAAGCATAACTCTGTCTGCCTTTCACCCTTTAGCCCCGATTTAATAGTAATAATGAATTGCCTTAACTTCTTTCAGGCAATTCTACCTGCTCATAGTCTAGATATAATGAAGTATGTTTCTAAGTAATCTAATAGAATTTATTTGAACTGGCTCTTGTTTTATAAATAGTTTTATTAAAATATGAATTTATAGTGTGAATTGACAGTGTGAAAGGCTGTGAATTCACACTATGAATCTCTTCCTCCTCTCGGCATCTCCAGCACGTAGAACAATGCCTAGTCCACGTTGCTTACAATAAATGTTTTTGAACAAATGAGTAAGTGAATGCAAGGAAATTAAATTCCTCCGCCACCAGACATGATTCTGATGCTATAGCACAGCTTGGCATTGGAGCATTTCTGAGCTGCTTTCTAGCAGTTTCTCCCTTTGTGAAAAAGACGTAACTCTGATTTGGTGGTCCATTTCTGTCCTTTGATCTCTGGATCAGGAAATAAATTCATGTTGAATTATGCACCCACTTTTTATCTCTAGTAGAATCTATACAAATAAAAAGACAGAAGAACCTACCAGTGGTAGATGTCCCCATCAAAAAAGTAAGTAAACCATTTCAGAACTACCTATTCTTCAATTACATAACAGTGAACCACAAACATCTATCATCACATTCTTCTATCACCTATCAAGTTGGGCCTTATTTTTTCATTTTAAATTTTTCTGGGTACATAGTAGGTGAATATATTTATGAGGTAGATGAGACGTTTTGATACAGGCATGCAATGCATAATAATCACATCATGGAGAATGAGTTATCCATCCCCTCAAGCGTTTATCCTTTGTGTTATAAATAATCCAATTACACTTTTTAGTTATTTCAAAATGTACAATTAAGTTATTGACTATAGCCACCCTGTTGTGCTATCAAACAGTAGATCTTACTCATTGTTTCTATTTTTTTTTGTACCCATGAAGCATCTTCATCTCTGCCCTCAACTCTTCCCAGCCTCTGGCAACCACCCCTCTACACTCTATGTGCATAAGTTCAATTGTTTTGATTTTTAGATCCCACAAATAGGTAACATGCAATGCTTGTCTTTTTGTGCCTAGCTGATTTCACTTAACATAATGATCTCCAGTTCTATCTGTGTTGTTGCAAATGACAGGATTTCATTCTTTTTATTACCAAATAGTATTCCATTGTGCATCTGTACCACATTTTCTTTATCCATTCATCTGTTGATGGACACTTAGCTTGCTTCCAAATCTTAGTGATTGCAAACAGTGCTGCAACAAACATGAGTGTGCAGATATCTCTTCAATATATTGACTTTAATATATTGATTTCCTTTCTTTTGGGTATATACCCAGCAGTGGGATTACTGGAACATATGGTAGCTTTATTTTTGGTTTTTTGAAGAACCTCTAAACTGGTCTCCATAGTGGTTGTACTAACTTACATTCCTACCAACAGTGTAAGAGGGTCCCCTTTTCTCCACATCCTTGAAGCTGAGCCTTATTTAAATATTGTTTTTACTCAGTGGCTTCCTTTGGCAACTTGCTGCTAAAATGCTGAAACATGTCCTGGTACATTTTGAAGTATCACTGACAATAACCTTTCCAAAATGTATCCAAGAAGACCTCTTTACATTGAACAATAAAATCAAATTGAATCAAGGCTTCTGAACAGAGATTTAAAATGAATTTCTGACACCTGCCAAGTTCAGACAGAATCTTAATAATTCAGTTGTCCTCTGCCTGGAGTAGGAAACAATGTCTCGGAAATCTGAAATAAATTGTACAGAAGTTTTTGATTCTTAAACCAAGCATAAACCAAAATCACATTAGCAGCAATCAGTCATGCGCTCCCACTGCCCAACATGTTTTCCTGGAGAAAGTACCTTCAGAGGTTATTAACTCTTTCTTGATGGAAGTTGAGTAAGTTCTCAGTCTCTAAGACATCCATTGGTGAGGAGGTAATAGGATATGTTACAGCTTACAAATTCTTTGAGGCAGCTATTCTTCCAGTCTTTCTTATAAGATCATGGAAGTATTACAGAGTCAAAAGCAATCTTCAGTCTCATCTAATTCAATATTTGCTATTCCATCTGATTCTACACGCCCCTGTGACTACATCTTCAAATGGCTATTCTAAGTCTCTGCTTGATCCTCATCCAGCAGTAAGATGCTAATGGAAGTGGCTTAGTCTTTGTTCAGGCTAACTTAAGCATTTGCAAATTCTTCCTATAGTCTAAATCTTCCTCTCCATAGTCTGTTTATTAGCCTATCTACTACTATTTTTAGGGAACTGGCTTTTAAGTTACAAAAATAATCACTCACACAGACTAATGTCAAAAGAGTGCAAATGTTAACCACCAAAGCTAGACGCATATCAAAGAAATATTTCCTGCCTTGATGGTTAAAATATTGCAAACAGACTATAAGCATCAAATGTCAAGAAATTTTTATGACATTGCCTGAAACAGAAATTATTTTTTAAATTTTTTAGAGATCTTCAAAGTCACATTGTAATTAAAATTTTAAAGCATCCATGGAAATTTGTAATAAATTTCTATGCTTGGGGGGGCTTGAATGATGAGAAATTACTTAATGGGTACAACATATGCTATTTTGGTGACAGATGCCCTAAAAGGCCTGATTCACCACTATGTAATCTACGTATGCAACAAAATTACACTTGTACTCCACAGACTTACAAAACTTTATAAAATGAAAAAAAAATAAAACTATGCTTTTGAGGATAGATTTTTCATGTGTGATTAGGTCAGAATCATTGGCCAGAATGGGGACCACTCAAAAGAATTTCGTTCAAAGGAAAAACCCACTTCCATAACTAAATTACCACATGGTTATTCTACAGTGTGTTTTCTGTTCAGTGTTGTGTTCATGGTATTTAAAGGGAAGCAAAGTTGGAGAAGAAGCAAGCAGTGGCTTCCCTCAGTGGCACTGCAGGGTAGGTTAACAAGTATAGAGTTTCATCATTTTTGTTTTAGAGGAAAATAAACAGACTAACAACCTTGAATGATATTTCAAATTCTTCTGGCCACCTGTTTCCTTTTGTGGCAGTGAATGTCATCACTGTTACTGGCTCATTGATCCAGTTCTGGAATTTTATGTGGGGACATCCCTACATAGATGTGTTATGACTTTCTGCTCTTGTCGCCCACCCAGGCTGGAGTGCAACGGCACAATCTCGGCTCACTGCAGCCTCCGCTTCCTGGGTTCAAGCAATTCTCCTGCCTCAGCCTCCTGAGTAGCTGGGACTACATGAGTGTGCCACTACACCCGGTTAATTTTGTATTTTTAGTAGAGATGGGGTCTCACCATGTTGGCTAGGCTGGTCTCAAACTCCTGACCTCCTCGGGTGATCCACCCACCTCAGCCTCCCAAAGTGCTGGGATTACAGGTGTGAGCCACTGTACCCGGCCATGTCATAACTTTTTATTACCAGAGTCACAGATTTATTTTTTAAGCCACTGAACAATTCACTGCCCCAGAATCTCAAAGTTCCCTCTCCATAAGACTATACAATATTGTTACTTTCTCCTTTTCCTTTACTCATGCATATTAAATTCACCTGACTTCCCTTTTCAGTAGCATTCCCCACTGTGGTTAACTCCCTGCTTCCTGAAACTCTTTACTTTTGGAATTCAGTTCAAAACTCTCTTCTGGTTTCGCAACTAAGTTTCCAGAAGCTCCTTCTTTCTCTCTGCTGCAATTTATCCTCCTCTAAATCTTTCAAATACATATGCTTCTTTGCTTCTTCCACTAAAACCCCTTTAGACCAAGCTACTATCATCTTGCACCTAGACTAATTGGGTCCCCTGCATCCAAAAATTTCTTCACACTGCACACTGTTTGAAACATAAATGTAATCATGATATGATGATTTTGCTCTCCCTATTAAATCATGAACTCTTCAAGGACAGGATGCCCAACTATATTCATCTTTAAATCTCCCACAACATATGTTTATTATGAGGCTTTTAGTATGTGTTAAATTACTGATCCTCATACGGACTTCCTAAATTTGCAATGAGAAAAATTCTTTTTCCTGACAACTGACTACATTCTTCATCACACCTAATCATGTGTGATTAGGCCAGAATCATTGGCCACAATGGGGACCACTCAAAAGAATTTGGTTCAAATGAAAAACTCACTCCCATAACTAAAACCAACAAACAAGAAATAATATCACTGACTATGCATTGCAGTATTGCTGTACCACCTTCTGGTATCAAGTTGAGCCTCTGGCTTGCCCCTGCTTAATACAAAAGAGAAGAATTTCTACTCATTATCAGATATTATTGCAAATTTAAGTCTCATGAAGATGGCGTCTTCTGCCCTGATATTTGATGAACTGGCAATTAGAGATGACAACCTTAAAAAAAGTCTTTTAAGGTAAGAGTTCTAGACTTTAAGTTCCCACATACACTCTTTTTACATTCTTTCATGCTTAAGGAATGTAAAAGATGGACAAATATCCTAATAAAAGACAAAGGAGAAGTAAGTACCACAGGAAATAGAAACAAATGGAAATTAGACATACAGATAACATGCATTCTCATAGGAGAATTCTGCAAATTCCAACTGTTGAGATGAAGAAAAATCAAGAACAGTTGGAATGAGAACAAGTAAAAACTCAAGCTGTCTTTCATCACATCAGGCCAAAATCATTTCCACTTTAAGAAGTAAATCCATGTAATGAAGGTTTCCTGGTTATTAAAAATGATTAAAGATTTTATCACAAAACACTAACATGAGTTACTTTTAATACCATAGCCTGCAATCAGTGGTACTAGACGGAATTCTCACAGCATGGAGAATTCTTTTACTGCCAATTGGAGGGAGGATTATTCATCACTATACTTTGCGGAGCAAGGAGCAGTTGGGCTTGAACCAATGAGACATAAGAGGACAATGTTACCGCTAAGCCATCAAAATGCATTTAGATCTCATGTGCTCAGGAAGACAGATATTTTCTGCTTCAGCTTTCAGTTTCTATAAATCAGAGGGATCTCTGAAACTTAATTGTTATTTAAAATGCTAAAAATCTTCCCAGGGATTTGCAATCACAAACTGTTATATTTTCCTGTTCTTACTTGCAACCGATAAATACATTCACTTTCATTGCTAGAAAAGGGTGGGGATGAGGTGTTATGATTTGTGTATTTTTAAAATGTCATTTCACAGAAGAAAACACTTGTGGTCTTTCATACCTACCATGAAGAACACTGAAACTAGGCTTCTAACTACTGGTATAGTCGCTAACCTTCTAGTAACTCTAAGCACTTTAATGAATTAAGTGGTGGTATTTGAGTGTCTATACTCAATAGACTGTTTAAAATACTTTAAAACAGTATTTTAACCAAAATAGACTATGCATAATCTTTAAATATTGAATACATTTCATCTACAAACCAACAGGAAAAAAATCAAAGATTCTGAATTTTATAAATAAAATATCCAAAAAAAAGTAGCCAAAATGCATGAAGCAATGAAGTAAAAATAGATATTGCTATCTTAAAATAGGGAAATCATATAACCCAACTATGTATAGAAAGAATGGTATGTATGAGCTACAGGACACATTACTACTGAAAAGCTACTCTGCAGATTGTGTGGTAGTAGATCTGCATTTCCAGGAAACAGGTTCAGTCAAGGGAAGATGCCATGTTTTGTTTTTATAAGGGAAATAAAAAGTAAGGATTGGCCTGACAATAAGCGGCATTGTATAAAAGGCATTTTCTTAAATGGTTTTAGCCTTTCCCATAAAACATTTTATGAATGAATGTATATACTTTCCTAAAATCAGAGTATCAGAGAAAAAATTATTGCAGAATTGTTGTTTTTATTTTTCTTCCTTAGTAGGTAATTAATATTTTACCTGGTCAGGTTGACAATTGCTTGCCAAGGTCCTGAATCCTCAGTGGGGAGCTACATTTGGCTCTGGAGAGAGACATAGATGGCCCCATAATTCTATTCATCAATCTACAGCTGTGATGTGTTCCCACCAGCCCAAGTTTTCTTGTCAGAAATCCAAGAAGGAAGAATTGAGAGTCCTCTAAACCTGACCCTCCCTCCTTTCCAATTTGACCCGTTTAGCCAACTGGGAGGAAACCTTTCATTACCCTTCTCTAATTCTGGATCCAATGACTGAGGGATTTTATAAACTACTCTTATTTTTTGGAAACATTTGTCTTGTCTTTGTAAAAATGACAGAATAAAGACATTTCTAGAACAGAACTTACAACAATGACACAATAAGTCTATCAATATAACAATTATTCATCAACAAAAAGAATTTTTACAAAATTTGATAGTAAGGTTGAGAAAAAGAGTTCTCCAGAATATACTTTTATGGGTGGACTGATGGGTCATTTGGGCCCAAGTGCAGTGGCACCTATAATTTCAGCATTTTGGGGAGGATCACTTGAACTCAGGAGTTTGAGGCTAGCTTGAAAACATAGTGAGATTGTCTCTAAACACTTTTTTAAAATAGATAAATAGGCACGGTGGCATGCACCTGTTGTCCCAGCTCCTCAGGAGGCTGAGGCGGGAGGATCGCTTGAGCCCAGGAGTTCAAGGTTGCAGTCAACTATAATAGTGCCACTACACCTCAGCCTAGACATAGAGTGAGACTCTGTCTCAGAAAAACATAATGAAAGTAAATAAATAAAATAAATTACTTGGATGAAGGAGAAACAAACACAAAATAAGTAGTTAGATATTTTGATGCCACAAATATTAAGAAGAAAACAATGAAAAAGAAAGAAAATAATGGTTTTATTGATAATATCATGATAGAATGTGAAAATAATTTAGAGTGCCTTTGCTTGTTCCATTTCTTTCTCTCCTTTCACTTACCACATTAAAATAAATCAAGTCTCTATTAAAGGCAGCAAACCAATGTATTTATAAGACAAGACCCTTTACTCAAGAAAACATACTTGTTTTACTTTTCCTGGACAACAAAATAACATCAAGTCAAATGACACAATCATGTCCCAATTAGAGGACATAAACCACCTTTCTTAAGAGCAGTAAGGTCTAAGTGATTACTTTTTCAAATAAATACAACTATAGTTCTTTATATTATAAGGCTGAAAAGCTTTGGCCTTTTTGTTCCATTTGTAATTCTTCCAATGGTACTTTCATTTTATTTTATTTATCTTTTTTTCTTAATTTTTAAAATGGCCCAAGATGAAAAGTGTTTTTATTTCAGTCAAATACCTGGGCTATAACTATGGAACTCCGTGAATCATTTATAGAATTTCATTTTCTGACACAAAATGTGATGAGTTCTAGGGATTAATTAAATGTAGCATCAACAAATACTTTCTTTTATGCTTTTAAAATGTACTTTCTTTTCATTTCATGTAAGTGTTTCAGGGTGTTATGACAGACCAGCAAAACTCAATCAAATTGGTGTAATTAAATTGAAGCCTTCCTACAAATGAAATGCACCTCGCACTTCATTGCCACTTCAGCAAAGTATTCCAAAATAAAAACTCTCTTAGAAAGCTCAAAACAAACATCTAGGTTTCTTTGTTGATATGTCAGAGGATAAATGTCAGTTATTATTCTAGTACTGGAGTAAAAATTGAAATGTCTCTTTTTCCTTCCTGAATGCAGCAAATCCATTAATAACATTGCAGTTATAATGGTTAATTTAAAAATATTTAGTTCTTATGTTTTGCTTTGTTTTGTTTTCTGGGTGGGGAGTCCATTTTTAAACAAATATTTTACTCACAAAGACTAACAAAAGTATTCCTTTTCCTTCCCGTTTATAGTCTGTACGTATTTCTGTAGATTTTTAAAATTATAATCATGCTTTAGGAATTCAGATTTGGACAAAAATTTAAAATACATATTGTTCAACCACCTTATTTTACAGAAAGTGAATTTGGGTCCAGAGATGTCAATAACCTTATTGTATCTATATAATTAATATGGAAAATCTGTTATAAATAATAGGGTAATGTTCTTCAGCTCTTCTTATACCCTTTAATAAAAAATATTTTAAATAAGTAAAATATTTATACAAATAATATACACAAAGTTTAGTCTTCAGAAGGTGACACAAAAAGAAATACAACTAAAAATCAATCAAATTTATCCAGTATGATGCTGTTATGTACTAAGTTATCTGTCCCCCAAATTGGTAAGTTGAAGTTCTAACCCCTAGCACTTCAGAATGTGACTGTATTTGGAAACAGGGCCTTTAAAGAAGTAATTAAGTTTAAATGAAGTTGCTAGAGTGGAGCCTTATCCAACATGACTAGTGTCCTTTACATAAAGAGGGAATTTGGACAGACATATAAAGAGGGAAGATCATATGAAGACAAGAGAAGACAGCATCTACGAGACAAGGAGACAGACTTCAGAAGAAACCAACCCTGCTGGCTGACACCTTCATTCAGACTTACAGGCTCCAGAATTGTAAGGAAATAAATTTGTGGTTTTTTTTTTTTTTTTTTTTTTTTT
>NW_016806443.1:2657795-2677843 GCF_001698545.2 Rhinopithecus bieti
TCTGTAGGTTGCCTGTTCACTCTGATGGTAGTTTCTTTTGCTGTGCAAAAGCTCTTTAGTTTAATTAGATCCCATTTGTCAATTTTGGCTTTTGCTGCCGTTGCTTTTGGTGTTTTAGCCACTCACTCTGTGGTACTTTGTTATTGCAATCCTAGCAAACTCATACAGATATCTACTAAAAAGTTGCACAAAAAGAACTAACTCATTTTGTTCTAATCCTACAACTAGTGTTTATAAAAAGATAAATAATGGAAGAATGAGAGAAATCTAATTTTTAATTTTCAATAATTCCAATCTGGCCTGGGAATCTCTGCCAGTTTGCTATCTCTGCCCTGGCTATTCAGACCTTAATTTTCACTTATCTATTAAAAACATAGAGAAATCTAAAAAAAAAGTGTTGTATTTGTTGGACTAATTGTATCTCTAAAGTCAGATTTCTATTTTTGAAATTTATTTTATTTTTTAAAATTTCATAAATGTTTCCCCTCCTTTTCCCTGCCAAACATACCTGGCACATGTACTATACCCAAACCTTCCTGTAAACTCTCGCCTTTACCCCCAAGTCTGACTTCTGCAAGAGCTCCCTTATTCCCTGCACACTCAAGCAACAAAACCTGCAGTAAATATCCGCTGCACTTTTGAAGTAACCTTTTACTATATGAAAAGTGCTGAGTGGTAAGACTATTTCTACACCTATAAGGACATGAATAATTCATCTCTAAAAATAAATTTGAAAGCAACAAGATAGAATGTTAAATGTGGAGGGGGCCCTAAGTGTACTGCGCCTTTACGTAAGTGGACTGATTGCCAAGCTCTGGGTTGACTGTTACTAATATAAGAACACAGGAATAATTCCTCCACTGTGGATGTCAGCATGACGTTTCCTGATAAGCCAGTTTCTCAGTTCAAACACCACTCCTTATGATTCTAAAAGACTTCAAATTATTTAGCGGTGCTATTTTTAACTGGAACTTGTCATTCTGAAATTTTATAACAACACTTGAACTATAAACCTATGACACCAAAGATTCACACATTTGCAACACTCAGAATTGAATTATTATTATTCATAACCAAGTTTCCTTTAAAAGTATATATAATATGATTGGATTAAAATATATAAATAATATAGATAAATATACATACATATACACACACACAAGAAATTGACCAGAAGTGATACTGACAGCAGAGGTCAATGCCTTAAATGCTATGATGTCAACTTTATCAATTTACAGCACGCAATCATAAGCAAGTTTCCTACCATTTCTTGTTCTCTGTCTTCTCATATAGGGAATGAGACTAGTAGCAATTGTGACCTTAGAAGTTAGTAGGGTGTTAAATTTGATCACAGAGCAAGGTGCTTAGGTACATATTACGTCTCTAGCTAAATGTAAAAATCCACTTTGGTTCTTGCTGACAGAAAAGTGAGACATGAACTATGCTTACCAAGGCAGAACAGGGCCTGGTCCCCCTGCCCAATACTCAGAACGAAGGACAACCCTGTCTTGTCCCATAGCAAGTCTCATCCACTTCATGTTACAGGTTTTTTGGGGACAGATTTTCTTATGACCCTAAGGTCATGCTTTGAATTCTACCATAACAGAACTTCAAAGCTGATAGGAATTCCAAGGACCAATTGCAGTTTTTTTAATATCTGAAAAACTGAAATGCAAAAGGTTAATACGTGGCCTATGTTACACAGACAAATGCAGGGTTCCCCCAGATAGTCAAATCAGAAGGATGTTACCATAAGGAAAGAGGGGTTGTAGAATAAGGAGGAAGACGCTCCGGCTACAGACCCATGGACTGCTTCCACTGCCCATTTTCTTTGTGTCACAAGACCCCTTGGAGTGGAATGGAAGCCCAGGCAGGGTGAGGGAACTCATGGGAGAAACTCATTTAAAAATTTCAAAAAAAATTTTAAAAAGTTGCAGTCTGGGCTCTCATGGAAACTGAGAGATAAAGTGTGGAAACTGGCATGAGCTGAAGTCCAAGTAACCATTAATTTCTTTTCTTTGGAATTATCCATTGCAGATGTCTGTTTTAAGGAACTAGTAGAGAAGAGTGGCATAACAAGAGGAAAGAAGGGATGACATGATGGTATGACTGAAAGTCAAGAAACTGTGCACAGTCTGAAGTGAAATTACTAGTAAGATCACCCAAGAATTCAGGAGCCAAGGGAGAGAGAGGAAGGAAGAAGTGACGATGGGCAAAATTTAGCATCTTCTTTTGCTCAGAAGTTTAGAGAGCAAATATCTTTGCTTTCCAGGTAGCCTGAAGCTAACTCTTACACTTCACTATCTGACCTTAAGATTCAGCAAATGGCATGCCTTTCAATTCTATGAATGTAGCAATTCTCTCCTGTTCTTTCAAAAATATGAAGTGTTTTGCTTTTTTATCCCTTTTTAGAAGTACTCCCATTCATGGAAATCCAGCAGAAAATACAGAAATCAAAAAAAAAAAATTATCGAAAATCCTACAATTCAGAGATAATCACCTAGGGATACAATAATAACAACAAAAGCATGACTGACAAACCTAATCACACAAGTTGAAGTACTTAGGCTGCTTTGATACCCTCAAAATTGGTTTTTGAGTCCAGGAGCTATGACTCAAAAATTATAATCCACGAATCAGAATCTGGACAGATTTCTGCCCCAGACATGAAGCACATTTCTGGAGGCTCCACTGGCCCGTGAGTGTGATTCATTCTCAGACTCTCAGGAAGGTTGTGTATTAGCCACCAGCAGCTTAATTCATTGAGGCAAACCATATCTGATGGATCATCTCAGCTGCTTTAGAGGTAAGCCTTGTAGTTTACAAAGGCATGCATGTAAATTTCCACTTCCTTAAAGAGTTAAGTGTGGCAGAGTTTATAAAGAGAGGAAAGGAAAGGAAAAAGGGTTCTGAATAACACAAATCAAGTCTTATTTTCTAATTAAAGGGACATGACTAAGTAAACAGAATAAAGAGATCTTTCATAATATATTATACAAACTCGAGTAAATGTTAGACCAAAAGTTTTGATGTGACTAGTTGTAGAACAGAATTATAGAATTTTAGAAAGCTTTTCAAAGGATCTTCTAGTTTACTTCTCTGGCCAGAGGCATGCAAACATTTAACCACCTATGGCTAATTTATGTTTTCTTCAATTGTGAAGATCAAAGGTACTTTGCTCTGTCTTGGTAGTTTTATAACAATAAAATTCCTAAGCTCAACCCAAAACAGAACCATAAAATATTTTAATATATCAAAATATTTCCCTTTCTTTTAATGAAACTCCCTTTCTTCCTTGAACAAAAATCAATTTGCTTTCATCCTTACCAAGAAGCCTTCATTTATCACAAGCAATTTTGGAATGCTGAGTCATATTCAGTGGTCAAATATGACAAATCATACTTGTTTTGTGGATCTGTTTCTAACTTTGCTTTTCCCAAGGTAATAAGCAGACCCACACAATTTAGCAGTGGGATATATCCTGTTTATGTTTAAATTGTAACTGCTGTGCAAGATGGTATATTACACTTAACATATGTTAGTTGTAGTTCAAAATACACTGGTCTCTCTGCAGAGTTGTTTTGCTGAGTTTAGATATGACACTAGCTGAGTCACTGCAGTGGGCAAGAAGAAATGCAGTCCAATAGTTCTCTGCTTCAAAAAGCAGGGAAGATCCTATCTTGGTGAAGGTGGGTCAGCACACAGCATTATTTCTTCCCCACTGAATGCAGCTATACAATGTGGACAGGATTCATAAAGCAGCTATTTGAGAACTTTGAAAAGTAAACAATAGCAGTAGATTGGCGAAGAACATCAGAATTTAAGATACTATCAAAGTGGTAGTAAACTCCCAAAACCCTCTCCCTCCAATAAGTCACAGCCTGGACTCCAGGCAACATAAAGTCCAAAAGGGGACACCAGGAGCAGAGAGAAAGAGCTCTAGGAAAATGCTTGTGCTCCAGCTCTAAGAAAAGAAGGGACTCTGAATGCTGAAAGAAATGGAAGAGGATCTCCTTTTCTTTTTCCCCCCTCCATTTTCTCCCTCTACACTACTACTCAGGCCTTTTCACTATTTCTGGCAGCAGCAATGACAAAGCCTTCGGGCACCTAAACTTAGGAGGAAAGTGGGGCTTCCCCTCTAATCACAGGAGCTATGATGCCAAGAGAGTAGCATAAACTATCATTGCTTCTTTTTCTTTCTGTTACCATTGCTTGGCCCTGGACATGAACACAGTTGTAGGCAGTATGCAGCAAAGTGAGGTAACTAAAGCCTTAGCCTTTCTGGCACAAGAACCAAACAAAGGAAGCCCCAAGAAACCAGAAGGAACCAGGGATGACAGCAGAGAGGAAGGACCTCAGAAAACAACTCCATAAAGATGTTCACGAACTCTTGGGGGTTTATCTCTAGGCTGCAAATACATGAATCTAGCCCTAAACACCAGGTCATAGACTTTAGGAACTGAACTACAGGGTAGACCTCCACCCAGATCCATACTGGCAACTTAGTCATTCATAAGCCACACAGATAAGAATAGCAATGCAAAGACTTTGGAAATAAAACTAACATTGTAACCACAACCCTTAGAAGATTAGTCAAAACTTGCGGCCTGAACTTGAGTCAACTGCATACTGAAGCAAATAAATAAAAGATTCCACTCTAGAAAAAAATGGGGAAAAAAGAGCAAAATAAACCCAAATCAAGCAGAAGGAAGGAAATAATAAAGGGCAGAAGTCAATAAAACTGCAAATTGAAAAAAATCAAGAAAGTTAGTAAAACAAAAGCCAATTCTTCAAAAAAGCCAATAAAATAGATCTCTACCAAGACTGACAAAGAAGAAAAAAAGATACAGGTTACTAATATCAGGAATAAAAGAAGACTTGTACTGCAGACCTCACAGACATGAAAGAGAGAAGGAAATACAACAACTCTACATACATTAATCAACAATTTAGATGAAATGGACCAATTCCTCAAACACTTCGAGCCACTATAAGACAACTAAAACTCATTCATGGTGAAACAGATAACCTGAGTAGTCCTACAACTCCTAAAGGGATTAAATTTATTGCTTACAAAGAGGAAAAAATCTTGAGGCCCACAGAGTTTCATTGGTAAATTCTAACAAACATATAAAGAACAAATAATGCCCTAATCTTTTCCAGATATACTGACAAAACACTTCCACAAAAATTCTACAACTAATAATCAATCTAAGGGTGAAAGACAGAATGCTTTCTCCCTAATATCAGAAGCAAAGCAAGGAGGGAAACTCTCATCATGCTTATTCAACATTGTACTCTAAATCCTAGCCAGGACAACAACACAAAAGAAAGAAAAGGCATACGGATTAGAAAGAAAGGCATAAAACTATCCTTATTCACAGACATGCTGAGCTACGGAGAAAATCCTGAGGATGCTACCAAACTCCTAGAACTAAAAAATGAATTTAGTAAGGCCAATAGGTTACAAAGTCAACATATAAAAACCCACACTACTTCAAAAGTTAGCTAGGCATGGTACCCTGTGCCTGCAGTCTCTAGCTACTAAGGAGGCTGAGGTGGGAAGACCACTTGAACCCAGGAGGCAGAGGTTGCAGTGAGTTGAAATTGCACCACTGCACTCCAGCCTGGGTAACAGAGTGAGACCCTGTCTCAAAAGAAAAAAAAAAATCCATAGTATTTCTATATACTAGCAATGAGCAATTGGAAACAAACATTTTAAAAACACACCAAAAAATACCATTTACAATAGCTCCAAAAACATGAACTACTTAGGCACAAATCTAACAAGATATGTACAAAATCTTTATGCAGAAAACTACCAAGCAATGATGGACAAATAAAATAAATTAAGAGACATAAAGAATTTATGAACTGAGAGTCTCAACACAGTAAAGATGTCAACATTCCCCAAGTTGATTTATACACTCAATATAATTCCAGTCATCCAATTTCTAGTAGAATTTTTGAGACATAGGCAAGCTGATTCTAAAAATGTTTATGGGAAGACAAAGGAACTCAAATAGCCATGCCAGTGTTGACAATGAAGAATAAATTTGCAGGAATAATGAAACCAGAGTTTAAGAGTTATTATAAAGGCACAATAATGGAAAGAATATGGCACTGGCAAAGGCATAAACCATAGGTCAATGGCACAGAATAGAGTTTACATTGGATCTGTGTGTCTCTCTGTGTGTGTACATGTGTGTGCACAATCAGTTCTCCATTTCTGTGGGTTCTACATCTGCAGATTCAACCAACCACAGATTGAAAATATTCAGAAAAAAATGATGGTTTTGTCTATACTGAACACGTACAGACTATTTATCTCATCACAATTCCCCAAGCAATACAGTATAACAACTATTTACATAGCATTTGTACTGTATTGGATGTTATAAGTAATCTAGAGATGATTTAAAATACATGAAAGTATGCACATAGGTTATATGCAAATACCTGTTTTATATGAGGGACTTGAGCATCTAAGAATCTAAGAAAAGGGACTCTGGAAAAAATCCCCTATGGATACTAAGGGATGACTTTTTGTACATCCAACTGATTTTTTGATAGAGTTGTAAAGGCAATTCAATAGAAAAAGATAATCTTTTCACAAATGGTGCTGAAAGGATTGAACATCCATATGCGAAAACATTAACCTCAAGCTAAACAGCACATCTTATAGAAAAAAACTCAAAACAGATCACATAACTAAATGCAAAACAGAAAACCTATAAAACTTTTGGGAGAAAGCAAAGGAGAAAATATTCACCTGGAATTAGACAAAGAGTACTTTAACATAATACCAAAACCACAACTCTATAAAGGAAAAAAAATTATCATCTGGATTCTGTCAAAAGGTTTACTCTACAAAAGATATCATCAAGAGAATGAAAAGACAGGATATATACTGGGAGAGAATGCCTGCAAAGCACACAAACGTCTTGGGGGCAGAATACATGATGAACTCTCAAAACTCACAGGAAGAAAACAAACAGCCCAATTAAAAAATGATCAAAAGACTTGGACACATGCTTCCCAAATGCTAACAGTACAAGTGCTGACAGGGGTGTGGAGCAACTGGAATGGTCATACATTGCTGGTAGAAATGCAAAATGGTGCGACCACTCTGGAAAACAGTTTGTCAGTTTCTCACAAAGGTGAACATACACTTAACCATATGACCCAGCAATCCCATTCCTACATGTTTAACCTAGAGACATGAAGCTTATGTTTACATAAAACCTGCTCATCAATGTTTATAGGAACTCTACTGATAATTGCCCCAAACTAGAAGAATAACCAAGATATCCTTCAATGGGGGAGTGGGTAAACAAGCTAAAACATCCACACAATGAAATACAGCTGGGCAATAAAAAGGAACCAATAATTGATATATGCAACAACTTGGATAAATCTCAAAGATGTAGTGTTCAGTCAAAGAAGCCAACTACAATCCACCACACATTGTATACTTCCATTTATATGGCATTCCTGAAAACACAAAACTACAATGATTAGTGGTTGCTAGAGGTTGGGAGATGGAAGGGTTTGACTACAATGAGATGCATCATGAGGCAGCTCTTTTGGGGTGACAGACTGATCTATATCCTGACTACGGTGGTGGTTATATGAATCTTTATATGTCTTAAACCTTATGGAACTGTACACAAGAAAAGTCAGGTTTATAGTATGTTAACTTTAAATATTAAAAATAAAAGCAAATATAATAAACACTCAATACAAAGTCATTCATATGGTAGAACAACCAGAACCTCTACTTGAATGTTTGTCGCATTGCTTCCTAATTCTGTCATAGACAACACAACTGGGTTTGTTCCTAGTGTGTTCATTTCTTCAGGGCAGAAACCTTAGTGTCCTCATCTCTGCTTCTCCAATATCCCATAGAGTATCTAGTAACCGAAGTAAACACTCAATAATGTTTGTTGAAAGATGAAAGCAATGAATAAATTAGGTGTAAATGGAATACATTATTTCATTTTGTTGGGGGAAGAGCAGGAGGGAAATAGAACCTAATGAGAGGTAGCTACTAAAGGCTAAGAGAGTTCTAGAAAGACACATTTTGCAGTTTCACACTTTTTTGGCATTAGCTGAATAGGAGTTGGCAGTTACAGCATTTAGCATGACTAGTCATGATTTATGAAATGTAGTGTGTACATGTGTCTTCCAATGAGGGCTTTACTTCATCATGAAGCCAATCAATTATAAAGAATGTATTAATTCATTAAGTTGCACTGTACAAGATTTGTGGAGAAATACTCTATTTGCTTTGTTTTGTCCTATTGGATGAGACCACTAAATTCCATTGATTAAAATTCATCAATTCATATGTTGTCATATATGATCAAAACATAAAATTTCATTTTTCTTTGAATAAACTGGAAATTTTGCATATACACAGGCATTAGTAGTATGTTGCAATTCCTAACAATTTATGCATTGCATTGTTACCACCATGTACTCCATCCCTGGAGAAAAAGTCTTCTGAAAGCTAGAGAGAAAAAAAGATTACTTCAAGTTTCTTCAAGGAAGGAACAATTGCTTCAAGAGCAGCATAAAGAGAGGGTTCACCCAAAGAAAAGATCATCTGTAAAAAAGAGTTGTTCTGAGCAGAGAATGGCCGATGAGATTGCAATCCCCTTCCCTTCCCCACAAAAATATGTAAAAACTCACTTCACGATACTGGGGTTCCTAACTTCTACAGGACCAAAGCAATGTTACCATGGTTTTCTCAACATTGTTGAAATTAGCAAACACTGGTGTGTGAGTAAATCAAGGTTATCCTCACTGCTATAACATAAAAAGACAAAATGCATATATTGTGCTTAAACTTTTCTCCACATTCCTTGCTGTATTCCATAAAGTTTTATTATCTGATTTTTAATATAATATCCTGATTTAATGTTTATCATATAAATGTTTTACCTATGTGTAGGAAATTTATGACATGTAATATTTAATACATATCATATGTAGATATAAAATATTTTCAAATTAACATTCAAGTTTTAAAGTAACCACAACGTAGTGCCTGCTGCACCCTAGAGAAACAAGTATGACCATTTACTTCACTGTATGTAGCACACACACTCGTGGAAAAAGAGATAAACCAGTCCAATTTAAGATATATGACTAAAGTGTAAATACAACCAAAATTTAACCCATGATAGAAACAGGATGACTATCATATGCGTTTCTGCTATTAACATTCTCAATTCTTTGGTCACGATCAATGTAGTCACTAGAAACAATGATCACGTGCAGCTACTCTACTCCTTAAACTCCAATTTACTGAACTGGCCTGTATAGAATACACAATTTTACTCCAGCCACAACATTCAAATTGACAATCAAATGTTATTTTCTTATTGATTCTTTGACTGCTCAAGTGTAAGCTCCAGGAAGGTAGTGCCATGTTGTGCTTACCGCTAGACACAAAGCATAAACTAGTGTCTGACACAGAGCAAGTGTAAAATAAAGGTTTTTGAATAAATACATATTTTAATGAATAAATAAATTAGTATGCATAAGACGAGGGTTGAAAGTAGGATTATATAACTGAACTTTAGGAATTGCTTTATCATATATATCACCAGATGTTATATACTGTACAATTCTATTTAGACATGTATTCTTTTATTCATTCATTCCACCAAGAAAACCAACCAATCATTGTTTGGCTTCAGAATACTTCATGTTAAAATCTCTGAACAGGGCTGGGAACACAAAATTCATATTAAGATATTGCCAATCATCTCAAATAGCCTAAGTCTACTGTGTGAAATACACAGACATAGAGTTAAAGTAATTAACACCAAAGTAAACCTTGAGAACTGTAACAGATACATGCATGATAAGCTCCAGTGAGGGTATAGTTAACTCTGACAGCAAGAATCAAAGAAGAATTATTTGGAAAGGTAATCATTCAAGTGGGCCTTGAGAAATATACAGGATCCTGACAGATGAAAGGCAGCAGACTACAAATTGTTAAGAACATGAACTTTGAAGCCAGACTTTCTGAGTTTGAATCCCACTGTATAATTTATTAACTGTGTGACCTTGGGCAAGTTCCTTAAGCTCTCTATCAGATTCCTCATGCATAGAAGGGAGATCATTATACCACATATGGCCAAGGGTTGTTGGGAGAGTAAATTAATTAATATGTAAAGTATCTGTAACAGTCCCTGAAACATAATAAATGCTAGACAAGCATATGTGATATGGAGAAAACCAAGGACAAAGCAGAGTCCAGAGCACAAAATAATTCTGAGCTGAAATGCTAAAAAACATACTTTTTGTTTTCACTAGAAAAAAATAATACCCTAGACTACATTAAGCAGAATGTCCTAAATATACATAAAAATGCATTTTGCTAACTCAGTGACAGTTTGGGGTCATTGAACTTTTATTGTAATTATGGATCTTCCAAAATAGAAATACGCACATACACACACTCAAAACTCCATGCATAATCTTAAGGTTTCATCCAGAAATTGAGGGCTGCAGGCACTTCCTCAAGCTTATCTCTGAGCTGTAAGTAATGACATAGACTAATGGTATTATGCACTTTCCATAAAAACCAATGCTTAGTATGGAATTCTGCACAACCCCAGGCAACCATGAGCCCTAAAGTATCTCATCCAAAAATTGAACTGTTAACTTAGATAGAGGATGGAAGCACATAGAACATAAAGAACTTCACAGCTTCATTTCAAATCAAAGAGGGCAACAGAAAGCAATTCTGGTGAGGTGGCTTCCTTATCTGAGGAACAGACCTGTGAAGGCAAGGGACACAGGTAGTCCAACCCTGAGAAGACGAGGCTGGGGAGAAAATGTAGAAACAGAACAGCACTGTACTCACATGGTGAAGGAGCCGGGGGGAGCAGACACTCGCCGCAGGTCCGCAGTTTGCACCTGGTGAATACTAGAGGCAGCAGGGAATGAGCAGCGAAGACAGAGTCAGCGACAGCGTGGACAGACAAGGAACAAGCCAGGGGAGAGAAAGAGAGACACACAAAATTTAAACAGAAATTAAATGAGCGCATCACCAAACAGCGAAGGAAAGGAAAAGGAAAACCAAGCCAGCCACGGAAATAATCCAAAAAAAGCCGGTGATAGCAACAAAGCCAACAGGACACACAGAAGGCGCTGGTTCTAGGCAAGTCACAGACTGGAGTGGGGCCAGGCTGGGGTCGATGCAGGACAGCAGGTCGGGGGGTGCGGGGGGATGACCATGGCCTCCCTTGCTCAGGCCCATCAGGACACCCAAGGAGAGAAGGCACGCACTTACATATTGAGTGGTAGGCTGGCATGGTAAACTCATCTTTGAAAAGATTCAAAGTCAATTTAACCCTTTCATCACACAGCCATCAGGTTTCCCCAGGCTTTATAGGAACACTCATCAAAAGACAATCATCTTAAAAAGCGTCTCAACCAAAACTTCAACTTCCTTCAGGTAAACAATAAAGGCTTTTAAAAAACTCCAAAGGTAATACCAAGAAAGTCTCACTTTATCACTGTATTGCTGTCATTCTACCCACATTCTGGGTAGAAAAATCAAACCACAGATTTCTCCCTTTTCTCCTTTCTTTTATAATGGAGTCTACAGCAGCTGCTAGAAAAGATAAAATGTAGAATTTAAGAAACTAAACCCAAAATGTTTTGTTGACTTTACATAATTATTCTCTCCACTCTCTTATTTAAAGAGTTTCATTGGAACTACATTAGACCTAGTTCCCTGGATCTCTCTGTTCTGCAGGATACATAACTTTTCATACAAAGTCACCCATGAGTTAACTCCAGTCCAAGCCTCTCTCTGTGTTATCCTCCAAGCACTATCATTTCCAACCAATATAATACGTCTCAGCAGCCTAGGATGATGGAATTCGATTGCTCAATTCAAAGTTTGCTGACTAGAAATCTGGCCATTGGTTAAAATGATCATCTTTAACAATGAAGCCTTAATTACTAGTGAACTAAGGATAATATTATCTATGTATTAATAGTTCATTGAAGATCTCCTGAAATACCTGGGTAATTTTGTTTCTATTCTCCTTCAATGGCACCTTTCAAATAAAGAACATAATCCAGCTTATCATGTTACTAGCATACAAATATGAACCTAGATACATCTGCTTATTCCTTTTTGTGGGGGGAAGGTATTTACTGGAGTTCATAGTCTGTGTAGATTCCTATGCTATGATAAAATGACATATGCTCCCATATAAATGAGGAGCTTCTGGACACAGTGGGACCTAGCTTTTTAGTTTGTGTATGGTAATGGCAAATGGGGTTATAAGCCAAGAAATATTTTTTAGGAAACATTAATTTTTCCTTTCGCATAAATGAAGATGTAGTGGCATCATGAAGCCCTATTAGTTAACTATTTCTCATGGAAATCCCTTCTATCCATGTGGGCCATAGCTTGAAATCATTAAATATGTATCTTTCACTTATAAGACAATGTGATCAAAACACATTTGTTTTGTGATACTAGTTTTATATTCACAAAATTTTAGACTTACGTTATCTTAGAAAGCAATTTCTGAGAAACACAGCAGAGACAGCCTCATGGAATAGATTCATGTGTGAGTCACTGATGCAAGAGGTAATTGTATCTCAGGACCTATGACCGACACTGGGGATCCTAAGAGGAAAGCCTAGGGCCTCCCCACAGAGCAGAGAAGGGAGGAGTAAATCCATGATTACACTATTTTTAATAAGTAGTGTCATGGAAATAACCAAGAGCACCACTGAAGCACGTAAAGGTACATCTAACAGCTAGAAGTAGACAGAAAAGGCTTATCAGGAAAAGTAGTAATTCAATGGGGTCCTAAGCTGTGAGCGAGGAGTTAGCAGAAGATAAAGAGGTGCAGAGGGCACTGCAAGAAGAGGACCTGAGAGCAAAACCAGGATGATGTAGGAGACAGGCTACTGTTTCAGGAACAGCAATCTTCCCTGGAACAAAGAGCAAAGAGAATGAAGAAGCGAGTGATCGAAAAGTTCTGCAAAGCTAAGGAACACAGGCTTGGGATTCTTAGATCAATCTAACTGGTATATCAGAAGAGACAGATTATGTGAAGGCAGCAAGGGTGGGAACAAGAAAATAGAAGCATATTGTAGTAATGCTGCTGAGAGGTAGCTCACATGACCTTTGAACTCTGGCTGCCTTAGCAGTAGAGAGGATAGAGGGGATGAGAGTGAAAGACTTGGGAAATAAATAGAAGATAGAGTTCAAAGAATGTGGTAGCTACCCTGATGGATGTTGATATGGTTTGGACACGTATCCCATCCAAATCTCATGTTGAAACAGAATCCCCGATGTTGTATGTGGGGCCTGGTCAGAGGTGTTTGGGTCATGGGGGCAGATCTCTCATAACGTGGTGCCCTCCTTGGGGTAGTGAGTGAGTTCTCACTCTGAGTTCATGTGACAATCAGTTGTTTAAATGAGTATGGTGCCTCTCCCCTCTCTTGCTCTCTCTCTCACCATGTGATATGCCAGCTCCCCATTCACCTTTTGCCCTGACTGTAAACTTCCTGAAGCCTCACCAGAAGCCAGGCAGATGCTGGTCCCACACTTGTACAGTCTACAGAACTGTGAGCCAAATAAAACTCTTTTCTTTACAAATTACCCAGCCTTGGCTGGGCACGGTGACTCACGCCTGTAATCCTAGCACTTTGGGAGGCTGAGGCGGGCAGATCACTTGATCCCAGGACTTCAAGACCAGCCTGAGCAACGTGGAGAAACCCTATCTCTATCAAAAATACATCCAGGCATGGTGGCGCACATCTGTAGTCACAGCTCCTCGTGAAGCTGAGGCAGGAGAATCACTTGAACCCGGGAGGCGGAGGTTGCAGTGAGTCGAGAGGGCACCATGGCACTCCAGCCTGGGCAAGAGAGTGAGACTCTGTCTCAATAAACAAACAAATAAATATAAATAAATAAATTATCCAGTCTTGGGTATTTCTTTACAGCAATGCAAAAATGGACTAACACAGGTGTATAGAAGTAGAAGTGACTGAGAGAACCTCAGAGACCAGGAACAGGACAAATGAGTGGATGGTAGTTTCCTGTGTACAACTGTGAATGGAATAGGCTCACTGAATGGTGGGGAAGAAAAGCCTAGGAAATAAAGTTAATGAGTCCAGTTTCTAGCATGTAGTTTGAAGTTACTATGAGACATTAAGGTAAAAATGTCAACTAAGATATTTGGGTATGAGTCTTCAATTTTTAGAAGAAAATTCTGGGCTGAAGACACAGACCGGAGATAGTCTCCCAGAGAAAGGGCAGAACCACAAGGTGAACTGGCATCTAAGTGGAAAGGGAATTGCTGTTAAGGGAGCCGTAGCATTTACGTCTCGAATATCCAATTAACATGCTGTGTGAAAGGAGCCTAATTTTTAAAGATGAATTAAACAGCCACCTTCTTCTTATTGGGAACACACACACATACACACATGCAAACACACACACGCGCGCGCAAACACACACACACACGCACACACACACACATACATGCAAACACACACATACACACGCAAACACACACGTACACACATGCAAACATATACACACACACACACAAACATACACATACACACACACAGAGAGAGAGAGGTTTTTAAGCTAAAAATTCCAAAGATATTTTCGACTAGTTCTCCTTGAGTAAAGAAAAAAGAAGACAGGCAAAGAAAGGAAGGCAGGAAATAAAGAAAATGTCTTTCAAATTTCTCTTTCTTCATTGTTTGAAATGGTGCACTTCACACAATTGATGGCCAAAGCAGAGAAAGGCTTGAAGGACTCAGAAGGTGAAAGAAAACTTCTAGAAAAGTCTTAAAGGAAAGGCTGACCTTGAACTTGGAAATCCAGTGGAAGACCTTAGATTTCAAAACAAGGTTTTCTGGTAAAATCAAAAGAAATATTTAATCATAGAAGGTAAATAAGATTAGAATGAGAGAAATTAAGGTTTAGTAAGCAAATATTACATGGTGACTAGGTTTTTTTGCTTTCTTTTGAAAATGTGCTATCTGTATTGATTTTCTGCAAATAAAGTGTTGAATAATTTTCACAAGTGGTAATAAAGATTTTGTTATTTTAAGTCTTACAAATATTCATTAATAAAATGAAAATTATACTATTATTCCCATTTCTCGTAAGTCTTTCAGACGGCATGGGGTGGCCCGGATGCAGGCACCACTGCCTGTAGTAGAAAGTAAATAACAGTTTTGGGGTTTGTTGTTGTTGTTGTTGTTGTTTGGGGTTTTTGTTTTGTTTTGTTTTTCCAGACAAGAGTCTCGCTCAGTTGCCCAGACTAGAGTGCAGTGGTGCAATCTCGGCACCATGTACCCTCTGCCTTGTGGTCCTACAGATTCTGGTGTCTCCGCCTCCTGAGTAGCTGGGATTATGGGAATGTGCCACCACACCTGTTTAATTTTTGTATTTATAGCAGAGAAGGGGTTTTGCCACGTTGACCAGGCTGGTCTTGAACTCCTGGTCTCAAGTGATCTGGCCACCTGAACTCCCAAAGTGCTGGGATTACAGGTGTGAGCCACCGTACCCAGCCAGTAACAGTATTTTTAAGTTGAGGCTGCTTCTTGAACACTTGCATAGCTAAGTGCTACAAGAAATGCCATCATATATCACATGTGCCATGAGTACAAAAAGAAAACAATTCTTTTTATGTGCTTCTATAGGTGCAGAAAGCCAAATGAATTCTTAATATGGTTGCTGAGCAAATACGAATTCTTAACACAAAGGTAAAAAGCTGTTTAAAACTAAACCAGCTGAAAACCATTTCATGTCTGATAAGGTTATTAAATACAGAAGAAGCAGGCCTAAGACTGTGAGCTCTCTGCCTATACATAGTAAAAACTTTTAGCTTCTGCATATCTTCTTAACAAACTATCTAAAAGTGACCTAACAACATAGACTATAGTGCAGTTTCAGAGATTTTTTTCACTTAGTATTTCACAGATTTCTGGAAAATCCATGGTCCATTTAACTCTAACATTTCTAGGATAAATTTGATGAACCATATACAACTACTGACATTCCATGTTTTGTAAAATATAACCTCAGCAATTGTGTATTTAACTTAACAGAAGGTAAAGGCAGGGAGGGCAGGCAGCATGAGGAATGAGTCAGGAGTTTCACTAAATGCAAAATGTAAACAAAGAAAGACATGTAACTAAAAAACACCTCTGGAAAATAATCTAGGAAAAATTCTGGGGGAAGTCTGGATTCTGGGAGAGAAGGAAGGAGAGGACAGAGTGGATTTTTTATCCCAGCTTCAAACTGAGACCCAGATGCCAAAAGCTGGAATACTCTGAGAGCACTATCTAATCCTGTTCATCAACATGTGCCACCACAGAGAGAGAACAGTAAGTGTTGGTAGTGAGTGAGGGCACCTGTGTTGCTAGCTATTCTAGGGACTTCTGCATAAATGCATGGCAAAGCATGCCCTTGCTTTACAGGCACCACAAGGAAGCCAGCCACTCAGTGCAAATAGATAACCATGCATGACAGGCCACAAACGGGAGAAGCACTTTTGAGAGTCCCTCACTGTGACAGAGAATGACACAAGGCTAAGCCCTGAAATGGCCTTAGGCATACAGCATGATATATAGGAAATATTCAAAAGATGCCAAAACTTCCGTTCATTATCCATCCCCTTCTTCAACCCCACAGACACTTAATCACTAGTTGGAGTGAGAGACACTATATAATGAATATGCATTCTAAATATCTAGTCATTATTACCTTACCTCAAGTCAGTTTATTAAAATGCCTAAGAAAGGAAAACTCCAGGAGGGATACCACGTGTTTAAGGGTAGAAAGAGTGGGTCAGGCTATGTCTGGACAATAGGATGCTGCCCAGAAAGCCAATGCTGAGTTGAAGCACCAGAGTATACAGGACCCCAAAATAGGAACATCAGGAAGGGAACAATTCGCTGGCAGGCAGAAAGAGATGCAATGTGGATAGAGGCCAGCTACTGACCAGCTCTGCCAACCAGGCGCGACTGGAGAAACCAACACTCTCCAAGCGACCTAAGTAAAGAGCAGGCTAACTATGTGCTTCCCTGAAACAAAACAAACAAAAACACATTTACCTGAACACAGTTTACCACCCTAGAATCCCTCTCAATGATTTTCTGAGAGTCCCAGTAAATATATTCTCAAGTGGTCAGTGAAGAAGAATCATCTATCTCATGTACAGTAATAACTACTAAAAGAAGGGTATGGAACTGTACAATAAACAAGGGGAAAAAACTCTGTATGTTCCCATGAGAGAAACCAAGGAACTGCTGAGTCTCCCGGACTTTTTTCCTCTTCCCAACACAGTGAGGTTCCCAGACCATGCACATGCTCTGCACTCTCCTCTCCAAGGTCTTCGTGTTAAGCAAGGTAGGCCATGAGCAGACTCACTCATTAAGTAAAGGCATGGATGTTCTCCTCTTGCTCTTCTGTACCATGTTGGCCTGATTCCTCAGGGAGATCCGAATCATAGCTGGGGCCAACCTACAGGGCTCCCCATCCACTTGCATGGGGATGGATTTGTAAGTTAGAAGCATGACTTCTCGACACTGGTGTAGCCTCTCTCCATGGCCCCCAACTTGCAGGGCTGCCTATAAAAACAAGAGTCAAAGGGAAGCAAGGAGTTAGTTCTCATCATTTAAGAAAGCTGGAGGCCAGGCGTGGTGGCTCATACCTGTAATCCCAGCACTTTGGGAGGCCGAGGCAGGTGGATCACCTGAGGTCAGGAGTTCGAGAGCAGCCTGGCCAACATGGCGAGACCCCGTCTCTGCTAAAAATACAAAAAACAAAAAAAAAGCTGGGCATGGTGGCGGGTGCCTGTAGTCCCAGCCACTTAGGAGGCTGAGGCTGGAGAATCCGTTGAACCCGGGAGGCGGAGGTTGCAGTGAGCCGAGGTCATGCCACTGCACTCCAGCATGGGCAATAGAGCGAGACTCCATCTCAAAAATAAAAAAGAAAAAGAAAGCTGGAAATCCCAAGTCCATTGTACATAACCAAGGAGTCTGTAATAAACATAGTAAAATTGGTAAAATTAACCACTACCATAGTAGGAAACCTGGATAAACTATTAATACAAATAAACTGAATATTCACAATTATGACGAGCTTTACCATAAATTCCTATTAACTACCAACTTTTTGCTCTTACATGTTTCAAATCTAAATTTAAGCATGTTAGTTTAATACAAAGGTTTTTCTTTGTGTTATCTATTCTCATTAAACAGCCAATATGAAGGAGATAAAGCAGGTAGTTTATTAACCTCTAAATTGTATTTACCTAATACTTAAATATGCAGCACATTGTTGATGACTTTTCATGTTTAGATAGGTGTTTGCTTTTTATCTAAACTTCCTCAAGCTATTTCTAACCTGTTTAAGATCTACAAAATGCAAAATAACATCAATTACTTAATTCAATTACTTAATTTAAAATATTCCGGAAAGCAAAGCAGCTTTGAGGATCAAAATGAAAGACAGTAAGAACTCAGCTCATCATGGTAGCCACAGAATGGAGTTTCAAGATGATATTAAAAGTCTTGTTAAGGAGCAACACATTTATATAACCTCTTCTGACTTAGTAAAAAAAAAAATGTATTTAGTATTATTTATCCTTTTAGGAAATAAAAGAAAATCACAATTTTTGTTGTATAATATACATAGAGCACACAAATTTTATTATACAGCTTAATAAATATTTTATACACACATGTGAACCTCCATTGAGACCAAGTTTTGGAAAAAAATGTATAACACCCAAAAAGTTCCCACATGCCCCTTCCTAGTCTATTACACTTCTCCCGCCAACTGACTGGTGAGCAAGAAAGCAGAGGAGAATGCTGTGAGAAGTTACTAAAATTCTTTTTGCCTTATAACCTGATGTAAGTTTACTCTTTTTATTTTGTAGTCTTGAGTAGGCCTAATGACAGATAAAATGTAAAACCTGCCTGATAAGAAGGTATTCCTCTGAGTTTAACCGGACTGAAAATTGCTTGAATACCTTCCAACCTCTTGGTATTGGAAGTCATACACAGTAGTCTAGACCACTTTTAAGCCATCTTCTCACCCTCAAAAACAAAACAACAGCAAATATTACAAAGAAGTAGAGTTAATAACTGTCAATGCCACCCCTACTGGCATTTCACAATCAATCCAAGATGATTGCACAGACACAGGAGGAACTACTGTAATTAGCTTTTCAGGGTAGAGACATTTCCATTATTGTTAGCACAGTCACATTAAATTATTTTGGGAACAAACTAGAGTATAACTAATTTTTTACAACTTGTTAGAAATACATATTTTTCATGTCTCGGATTGGTCTAGGCTTAGCATCTTATAAGGCAGAGGCCCTAAGAGCCCTAATAGAAAGCCCCAAGGCTTTCCAGAATGAATCATTTACTATTAGTAATACTTTGATTTATTAGTGACAACCACTCTCTATTTAACCTAGCACGTGTTAGTCTTGTGAGAACTTCAGATATTGCCTTTCTGGTAGCCTGTGACTTGAGAGGAAATAAGACAGTCCCTGACCTAATGCATCCACTGCCATTTATTGCCCCAAGACCATAGCTCTCCTTTGCACTGCAACTATGTCTTGAGATTTTCCATCTTTTCACACTATACTCTTCCCTGGACCCCTCAACCCCTCTCAAAGCATATCCTCCTCCTTACTGCTCAAGTCCTTATTCTACTTGCTGTCAGATGGAAATAACAGGAAATCATGGGTTGGAGGAAGGGTGAAGCAAGAGCAAATCTTACTCTCCTTTCCTTCCTCACCACCACTATCAGCCCCAGCCTCATTCCTGGAACAAAGGACCCAAAGGAAAAAAATCTGTGACATGGAGATCCAACACAAGAGATCATCAACAACCCTAAAGTCTGCTTGTGTTTTAAAGACTAACAAGGTAAACAAACCTCTGTAAGACTAAACAAAAAAGAATAGAAAACATAAAACTATTTTCTCTCTTTTTTTTTTTTTTTTTTTTTTTTTTTT
>NW_016806443.1:2678038-2699261 GCF_001698545.2 Rhinopithecus bieti
TTTTTTTTTTTTTTTTTGACAATCTCACTCTGTTGCCAGGCTGGAGTGCAGCAGCGCAATCTTAGCTTACTGCAGCCTCCACCTCCCGGGTTCAAGCAATTCCCCCTGACTCAGCCTCCTGAGTAGCTGGGACTACAGGCGCATGCCACCATGCCTGGCTAATTTTTTGTATTGTAGTAAGATGGGGTTTCACCATGTTGGCCAGGATGGTCTCAATCTTCTGACCTCATGATCCTCCTGCCTTGGCCTCCCAAAGTGCTGGGATTACAGGCGTGAGCCACTGTGCCTGGCCAAAATTATTTTCTTTATTAAAAATAAGAAAGGGCCAGGTGCAGTGGCTCACACCTGTATCCCAGCACTTTGGGAGACCAAGGTGGGAGGACTGCATGAGGCCAGAAGTTCAAGACCAGCCAGGGCAACATAGTCAGACTCCATCTCTACAAAAAATTTAAAAATCAGCTGAGGATGGTGGTGCATGCCTGTAGTCCCAGCTACTTGGGAGGCTTAGGGAGGAGGATCTTCTGAGCCCAGGAGTTCAAGGCCGCAGTGAGCTATGATCATGCCACTGTACTCCATCCTGGCAATAGAGCAAGACCCTGTATCTAAAAAATAAAATTAAATAAATAAAATAAGGAGATAGCTAAAGAGATAATAGAGTTTTGAAAATCATGCAAGAATTTTATGAAAACAATAAATCGAAAAACCTAGATAAGAAAGAAATTTCTGGGAAAAATATAACTTGCAAAATTTGGTATAATAAATACAGAAATTAAATAGATTAGGGCTATTTTAAAATTGAAAGAGTTATCAAAAAATCTTCCTCATTTTATCTTCCTCCCTACCCCTTCCCCAAAATGTCAAAAGGCTAGATGTTATTCAAATGTTAAGGAAAGACGGTGTCTATTTAGTACAAGTTGCTTTAGAAAATATGACGCTATAGCTTTTAAGGTAACAAAACTAGACAAAAGCAGTAGAAGAAAACAAAAAATTTTAGCCTAAATTATATTCATAATCATAAATGCAAAAATCATTTTAAAAAATCTAATTGCCACCAGTGGTCTCTTTCATAGAAGTTAAAGTTATTATGGTTTATTTTTAAGAATCAAGAAATTAAGAATTACTCAACATCAGAAAATACATCATTGTAATTTCAGTATATTAATGGTTTAAACGAGAAAACCATTTTATCATCTCAAAAGATCAAGCAAAAAAAAAAAAATGATGTTCAATGCCTTTTATGATAAAAATGAATTTCACAGAAAACTAGGAGTAGAAAATAGCTTTTGTCACTGATAAAGATCACCTACCAAGATATCTAGAAGAAAATATTATTCACAATAAAAAAAAATTAGAAGCATTCCTTTCAAGAAAAAAGTTATCCATTAGCAACAAAAGTTTTCAGCATAATACTGGAAGTACTGACCAACACAATGAGACAAAGAAATAAAATTAGAAAAAAAAAATAAACGAAAAAATGTAAACTTACTAATATTTCTACTGATATCATCCCATACATAAAAATTCCAAGAAAATTCACAGGCCAAGTGTTAAAACTCCTAAGAAAGACGGCTGATATACTGTCATCTTAAAAAATCAATAGTATTCTACTACTGTAGCATTAAATAAACAAAAATACAATATAATATAAAATGCCATTTACAATATCAACAAAAACAATACATGCAGACTTTTATGCAGAAAATTTTAAAATTTTATTGAAGGATGTAAGGAAAGAAATAAATGGAGAGGCATGTTATATTCATGGACAGAATAATTCAATACTTCAATAATGTTAATTTTCCAAAATTAACATACCAATTCAATGTAATTCAAATTAAAATAAGAGAAATACTATTTTGAGGAATCTTGTTGTCATGTTAATTTCCTGTCAACTTTCTAAGCCACAGTAACCAGATATTTGGTCAAACACTCTAGATGCTTCTATGAAAGTATTTTTTTTAATGAGATGAACACTGAAGTCAGTAGACTTTGAGTAAAGCAAACATGAGTGGGCCTCATCCAATCTGCTGAAGACTCTAAAAAGAAAAAAGAAGAACCTTCCCAGAACAAGGAGGAATTTGACCATCAGCGTGCCTTTGGACTTGGGCTTCAACATCAACTGCTCCCTGGGTCTCTAGCCTGTCAGCCTACCCTGCAAATTGGTGCAAATTGGGACTTGCCAGCCTCCAATTCACAATTCACATGAGATTAAAATAAATCTCAATCTCTCTCCCTCACTCACACACACTCTTTTGTTCTGTTTCTTTGGAGAATTTTGACTAATATACTTGTAAAAATGACTCCATAATTAATTTTGAAGGATAAAGATCCACAAATAACTAAGGATAGTTGGAAAGAACAGGGGCAATGGATAGCAGACTGTCCCTGTTAGATACCAAGATATACAACACTTAAAGATGCAGTCATTAAAATAGTGAAAGTCAGTGGAAATGAATACAGAGAACAGAACAGACTCAAAGATATGAGTACATGAACTATGGTGATGTGGCGTTATAAATTATTGAAGAAATGATGGATAATTTAGCCAATGAGGCTGGGAATATTTCTCACTATACTCACTATATAGAGAAAAATAAAATCAGTATTCTACCTCACATCATACACAAAGGAACAAGAAATAAAAATACAAATATAAATATTAGTGGGCTGAAAGAGAGGAGAGAGTAAGTATTTCTTCCCATCTCTTTTTCTCAATCAGTGTCTGGCAATAGCTAATAATTCCTTGAGCTTCCATTTCCTACTGAGAAGCACTCTCTCTAGGCCAACCCAATCCTGTGGCTCCAGCTCAGACAGGCAGTCCTCACAGAGGCTCCAACTCTCCTGGAGGGATTCCCTTCTCCAGAGTTCTAGTTCTGCCATGTGACCCTCCCAGCATGCCCATCAACAGATCTCTCAGGTGGCCACTTCTCCCAAGTTCCACCTCTGTTTTATAGCCTGAGCTCCCTGATGCTAATAACACCATCTTCTCCCACTGCCCCTCTAGCCCTAGGGATCATTTATGGATTGTTAATTGCTAGGCAGGAATCTAGACCCAACATGGCGGTGTTACCCGGCGTAGCAGGCCCTTTGTTCGAGACTTCCCTTCCTCTTTGAACACACCCGCAGACTTGCATACATCAGAGGTTCCGGCTGGACAACCACACTCCCCCATGACCTGCAGCTCACCTGCATTCCACAAGTTCATAAACAGCAGTTTCGGTTGACAGTTTCCAAAGACCCCTTCCTCATGACCCTTACTGGACTCCTGCCCTAGTAGTTTCAAGACCCCCCAGGCTCTGTTTGTATAACCAGCTTCCCTATCTCTTGGGCTATAAAAAAGCCCCTACCCTCCTCCCTCAGCGCGACTTCCTCGGCCCGCACCTTTGGACGGAGGAACCTCGCCCATGAGTCCTAATAAAGGCTATTCTCACTGCCATTTGCCTTGTGTCTTCGTTCCCGGTTCGGCTCCTCTTTTCAATTCTTCTAACATCCCATAACTAGCCTCCTGTACTAAATAGCCTCAATGGATCTATCTCCTATTGAATTTTTTCCTCTTTGATATACTCAGCTAGTCACCAAAATGAGAAATTTACTTACATAATTTGCAGTGGCACCAATATCAGCTAATCCATAGTTTTCAACACATTTTACAAGCTATTTTACTGTCAGGAACCTCTATCATTAAGATTTTTTTCATTTTATCAATAATTAAGATTTCTAGGCACTGGTGTGTTTGTTTTATTTTATTTATTAAATTATTTTTGAGATGGAGGCTCACTCTGCTGCCCAGGCTGGAGTGCAGTGGCACGATCTCGGCTGACTACAGCCTCCGTCTCCAAAGCAATTCTCCTGCCTCAGCCTCCTGAGTAGCTGGGACTACAGGTGCATACCACCATGGGCAGCTAATTTTGTTTTGTAATTTTAGTAGAGACAGGGTTTCACCACGTTGGCCAGGCTGGTCTCAAACTCCTGACCTCAGGTGATCCACCCGCCTTGGCATCCCAAAGTGCTGGGATTATAGGCCTGAGCCACTGCACCCAGCCCACCGGTGTGTTTTAAAGTTCCATGGTAAAACATGCTGCACGGAACCTAAATGCTATTAGTAGTGGTGGTATTAATTATTGTCCACATGAATAAATATTTATAGCAAAAATAATTCCATACATTCAGTTTCCTCATATGTAAAGTAATTACAATATGCTGCTACAATCACTTTCAGAACTAGCATTTTATGATTCTAGGTTGTACCTACAATTCTATAATTTCATGTTCTCAAATTCCACCTCCTCCCATCGACAGCCCTGTTTCTTTCATGACTATGTAAGTGATGTAGTATTGTCCAGCCACTCTAAAGTGCTGGAGAGTAAAAAGGAAAGCACTGCATTTGAAAAACCTCCCTTCTGCAAATTTAAAAAATAGTAGCAATTATTGCATACTTACTATAAGTCAAAATTTTCTATGAAAAGTCTTGCAAAATCTCAACACTCTCATTGGGATTACTTATATACATGTGTTTTTTTCATTTTTGTTTAATGAAAGTAGATTCTAGTCACTACCAAAGTGAGTTCATGAGAAGCAGGGAAAAAAGAAGCCACTTTTGTGGACCTGTCCAGTTTTACAACTGTTAGTGAGATGTAGACTCATATTCATGATGAGGTTTGGGGAAAAAATCATTTGTATGCTTTAAAGGTAGTTATACAGACAATCATTCCTCTAAAATCTGCAATATCCTGACAATATAGTGACAGAATCAACAAAATGTACTGGAGCAATGGAATAAAATAGATTTGGAGAATTCTGGAACAAAAGAAATATACCCTATCCGTCTTTTAATAGTGGTCCAGTAGTGTTCGTCCCTTATATAAGACTGATTTTTTTGTCTTGTGGAGCAGGAAGTGGAGAACTAAGTGGAATGTAATGCTAAGACAGTACATACTAAGTCACAACGAAACACAGTCCAGACCCACATACGATGTATCATCCACTAGGACAAGACAAGCAAAAAAGCAAGAAAACATCATCCATAATAAAGGGGAAAAAACAAAATTATTGCTGGGTGAACTTAAGAGCAAATTGAAAGCTACAGGAAAAAAGAGGCCAGTGAAGATAAAAGTAGACGAATAGAAATTACCAGATCTGAAAAACAGAGACAGAAACGTTTTATTTTATTTCATGACCTGTGAGACAATAACAAGCAATCTAAAATACATTTCATAAAATCCCAGAAGGAGAGAAAGGGAAAATGGAGCAGAAAATACATAAATAAAAATATTCCTAGTTTGTTGGGGAAAACAAATAAACCTTTAGGTCCAAGGAGACCAGTGAACCTAAAACAGGATAAATGCAAAGAAAACCACTGTGGTGGGCAGAACAGTGCTCACCACTATAACCACCAAAAAAGATGCCCATGTTCTAACCCCCAGGAACCACACAAACCTCATGGAGCAAAAGGGCCTTTTCAGGTGTAAGTAAACTAAGGTTGTGGAGATAGGAGAATTATTCTGGATTGTCTTAGTGGACCCAACGCAGTCTCAATGGTCCTTATAAAGAAAAATTAGGGGCTAGAGAATGAAAGTCAGAGAGGACAATGCAAGAATAGAAACAGATGCTGGAGTGACACAGGACTGTAAGCCAAAGAATGTGGGCAGCCTCCAGTACCTGAAAAAGACAAGGAAACTAATTCTTCCATAGAATCTCCAGAGGGAACGCAGCCCTACAAACCCATTTTAGACTTCTGATCTCCACGAATTTAAAATAATAAATATGTGTTGTCTTAAGCCACTGTTGTAGTCATTTGTTGTCAGCAGCAATAAGAAAGTAATATAGCTACAAAGAGGTTTAAAACTAAAGAGAAACTAGTACAATCACCATGGATAGCAATATGGAGGTTCCTCAAAAAACAACAAATAGAAGTATCATATGATCCAGCAACTGCAATACTGGGCATTTATCCAATAGAAAGGAAACCAGTATATTGAAGAGACATCTGTACCCCCATGTTTATTGCAGCACTGCTCCAATAGCCAAGATATGGAATCTGCCTAGGTGTCCAACAACAAAAAATTTAAAAAATGTAGCATGTATACACAATGGAATATTATTCAGCCATTAAAAAGAATGAAAGCCTGTGGCAGCATGGATGAAACTGGAGAACATTATGTTAAATAATACAAGATAGGAAGAGCACGTTAACCACCACACATTCTCATTAACTTGTGGAAGCTAGAAAAAGTTGATCTCATATAAGTAAAAAGTAGAACTGAGGATACTAGAGGCTAGAAAGGGTGAAGGAAAGGGAGGGATAGGACGAAACTTGTTAAAGAATACAAAATTAAAACAAGATAGAGGAAATAAATTTTAGTGTTCTATACCACTGTAGGATGACTATAGTTGACAGTAACATCTAGTTTCAAAACACTAGAAGGAGGATGTTAAATGTTCCCAACACAAAGAAATGACAAATGTTTGAGATGATCGATATGCTAATTATCCTGATTGGATCACTGTACATTATATGTATTGAAGCATCATTATGTATTCCATGAATATGTACAATTATTACTTATAAATTAAAATTCGATTTTAAAAAACAACAAATAGAAAGTCTCAAGAACAGGGGAAAAAAGACACACTATATACAAAGGACTAATGATACAAATGACAGCTGACTTTTCATTATAAAATATGGAGGCCAGAAGAAAACAAACAACTATTTAAAGAGCTAAAGCAAGACAGACAAAAACAAACCTGTCAGTCCAGAATTCAGAATTCTATATCTACAAAAACATAATTCAAAGAATGAGGATAAAATAAAGACATTTTCAGAAAAATAAAATTTAAAAGTATTTGTTGCCAACAGAACTTCACTGTAAGAAATGTTAGAGGAAATCATTGAAATTAAAGCAAAATGATGCCCGATGGAAACTTGGATCAACGTGGATCAACAGGAAGGAATGAATAACACTGGAAAGGGAAACACGTGGGTAACAAAGAACTTCCTATTTGTCTTTCATCTCTCAATTTCTTTAAAAGTAACAATTGTTCAAAGCAAATATATTAATGTTGATTTGTGGGGCTCACATGGAATGTAAAAGATATATGGAAATAAGAGTATAAGGTAATGCTGGGCACAGTGGCTCACGCCTGTAATCCCAACACTTTGGGAGGACGAAGTGGGCAGATTACCTGAGGTCAGGAGTTCGAGACCAGCCTGGCCAACATGGTGAAACCTCATCTCTACTAAAAATACAAAAATTAGCTGGCCCTTGTGGCAGGCACGTATAATCCCAGCTATTCAGGAAGTTGAGGCAGGAGAATCACTTGAACCTAGGAGACAGAGGTTGCAGTGAGCCAAGATCATGGAACTGCACTCCAGTCTGGGCAACAAGAGCAAAACTCCATATCAAAGAATAAAAAAGAGCACAAGGTAAGAAAGAGAAAAAGGATTATGAGGAAAAGATAAGTAAATTGATATATTACTTGTATCCAGAATGGAGGCAGGATCCTACAGACAGTAAAATGTTGATAGCATTGTAAACATAAACTCAACAATTTAGACAAAATAATGAACAAGTTTCATGAAATATTTAATAAAGCTGACTCAAGAAGAAATTGAAAATATGAATAATTCTATATCTCTACTTGCCTTAAAGAAATCTCAAAGCCAGAGTATATTAGGAAATTCTATGAAATATATAATGAAAAAGAAAATAGTACCAGTCTTCACAAATTCTTTCAGAAAATAGAAGAGAATGTCATTTCCTGTCTCAGATTCCAAGGCCAGTAGAACCTTTATATCAAAACCCAATCAAGATGTGCAAGAAAAGAAATTTATTTATCGCTCTCCCTCATAATCATAGTCACAAAAATGCTTAACAAAATATCAGTAAACTGTATCTAGCAATTTAACAATGATAAGAAATCAAGACTAAGAGGGGCTTATCCCAGAAATGCAAGATTAGTATAAGATTTTTAAAAATTAATGAAATTAGTGATATAAACAAAATAAAGGGGAAAATTGCATGTCAATTTCACAGATACAAAAAACCTTTGATAAAATACACCCCTCATTTGTGATCAAAAGTTCTCAGGAAAGTAGGAATTAAGTAGAAATTCCTTAATCATATAAAGGACACTAATAAAATACTACAATTAAGCATATTTATGAAAATATGGAATGTTTTCCCATGCAATCAGGAAAATACAAACATGTGCATTCTTACCATTTTTATTCAACATCTTAGTGAACATCCAAGTAAAAGAAATTTTAAAGAATTTTCTAGGGTGGCATGAAAATTTTTTAAATAAAAAATAAAACAGGCAAGGCATGTAAGGCAACAGTAAAACTCTATTTCAAACAATATAATTGTGTATCAGAAAAACCTAAGGAATCTAGTAAAAAAAAAAAAAAAAACCAAACTACTGGATCTAATAAGTGAATTTAGCAAAGTTATGAGACAAGGTCAATAAACAAATATGTATGTATATATAGACACACATATAGTCATTTCTATATACTAGCAATAATAATTAAATGTAAAATTTAAATTACTATTTAAAATAGCATTAAAAAATACTTAGAAATAATTAGAAATTTAACAATAGGTGTGCAAAAAACTGAAAATTGCACCAAAGCTACAAAACATTGTTGATGGATATTAAATACCCAAATAAATGGAGAAATATACCATGTTCATGGATTGGAACATTCATATTGTTAATATTCCAATTCCTCCCAAAATTATCTAAAACTTAAATGTAATTCCATTAAAATCCTAATTTTTTGCAGATTATAACAGATTCTAAGCAAATGCCAAAAGACCTAGAATAAGGAAAGCACTGTTAGAACAACAAAGTGATTCATATTACCAGATTGAAGGGTTACTATACAGCTAATTAAGACAGTGTAGTATTGGCAATGAGGATAAACAAATCAATGGAACAGAATAGAACCTAGGCACCAAGCAAAAGCACCAAAGCAATGTTACAAAAAAGGAAAGTTGATTCAACAAATAGTGCTGGAAAAAAAACTGAATAAATGCATTTTTATGAATGAGTATACATCTTACACAATACACAAAAATTAATTTGAGCTGAATCATAAACTTACATATAAAAGCCAAACTTATAAATCTTCAAGAAGAAAACATAGGAGAATGGCCTCCCAGTCTTTCTGGGAGTAATCAAAGATTTCTTAGGAAGCACACAAAAGCTCTAAAACAAATTAAGCCTTTTCATAAAACTGGATGTTTAAAACTTATGCTCATCAAAACAAACACTAAAACACAAAAGGAGAAAGTATAAACAAAAGAATATATTTTTAATAAATAAATCTGTCAGAAGACTTGTATACAGATATATCTCTTCTTTTTCAACAATAAAAGATAAACAGCCCATAAAATATGCAAAAAAAAAAAAAAAAAAAAAAAAACCCCACACATTTAACTTCCTTTAAAAAAGACAAAATGGTAAACAATAAAAATAAACTTATCTTTACTCTCGAATGTTGTTGTAAGGACAAAATGTCTGTTCCAGAATTTTTATCTGCATAAAACATACATAATTCCTTGAGACACACAGATGGAAGTTTATTTTCGTCCCTGTCCATCAGTATAATATTTAAACATAATTTATGTCTCTATCCATTAACACATTTTAAACATCCTTGTTTGGTATTTAAATCACTTCTCTGAGCACAAGGGCCCTCCCTCGTGCCACCTGGAATGCAGCTGGTTGGCTTACAGCTACCCCCGACGCCTTGCGGGGCTCCTACCACCCCCACCGCCACAGTCCATGGCTGGCCGCAGGAACTCTGTATAGTAAATCACCTTTCTAATCCAGGAACTCTATATATATTATATTTATTTTTGAGACAGAGTCATCGCATCTGTCAGAACGGGCTTGGAGTGCAGTGGCCCCAGATCTCAGCTCACTGCAAGCTCCGCCTCCCGGGTTTACGCCATTCTCCTGCCTCAGCCCTCCCGAGTAGCTGGACTACCAGGCGCCCGCACATCTCGCGGCTAGTTTTTTGTATTTTTAGTAGAGACGGGGTTTCACGTGTTAGGCCAGGATGGTTCGATCTCCTGAACCCTCGTGGATCCGCAAAAAACCGTCAATACGGCCCTCCCAAAGTGCTGGGATTAAACAGGCATTGAGCACAGCGACAAGAAACCCCTACATCCAGGGAACTCTATAATGACTCTCTTGAGCAAGTAAACAGTATGAAATTCTAAAATTAATTCTATAATTTTTAATTAAGAGGCTCAAAATGACTTATGTCATTGTAATTTCTTAGATTTGGCCTAAGAAAATAAATTGAAATGTGAAGAGAGGTTACAACAATTATGTTAATACAGGATTATCATGTAATTAAAACATCAGAAACCTAAAAGCTTCATAAAGGAAACTTTGCATAAAATATTTATTTACATAATATCGATATATTTATACAATAAAAAGTAGGTAGACACATATATATATAGTATGAGGTATATACTATATAATATGGTTTACATATATAATATTAAAATGTAATAAAGCATTAGAAACATCAAATATTAGTATTTATGAGTCATAATTAGAATACATTAGATATTTTACTTTAGTTCTTATGTACTATTATCGAAAATAAGCAAACCTTAATATTACCATTTTTTCTTAAACAAAGATATATAGTAAGTGTAAAACTTCAACTCTGAAATTTCTCCACGTACTTTTTGCTCAACTGAATAACCTCTTGCTTTCCTAATTCATAACTATAAAAGAAACTTATACATGTTTAATTTCAATTAACAAAAGCTGGACATGCCTTCTTTAAAGTTTACGAGACTGAAATCTTTGGATTTCATGCTGAATGGCAAATTAGGTTCCCAATTCCTCTAACTGAATAATGCTTTGAACTGTCTTGAGAAGTTTAAATTACTTAGAAGCAAACTCAACATGAAAGGACCTTAGAAACAATAATGGCAGAAAATTGTGGCAGAAATAAATACAAATTACAATGTCTGATTATGGTTTGTGTAAAATCCAAAAAGGTAATCAGGTTACCCAGCACCCAAAGAAGAATCATCTTAATTAGTAGGAATGTATTTCAACCAGTAAAATGAATTGAAGACTTCTACTTTGAAATTTGCAATTACAAGATAAAGAGTCTAAAAGAAACAGCCTTTTTTCCTATTCCAGTAATTCTATTTCAAAGCTCTCTTATTAAAGTGCCACTCTGAATTTTCAATTTTTTGGATTTTACTTAAATCATAAGCAATATACAAATATAAGTGTATTCCATGATTTTAAAGTTTATAGCCTTTAATTACTACACACATCAATTTCTAATAAAATAGTTTGTTTCTAAAAGCTTAACCTGCTGGTTATGTTTTTAGTTACATAGCAGCTATATTAAATATGCAAAAATATATACACATATACCCAAATAACTACATTTGTCTGTTCACATAATCATCTTAAACAAATGTTTGAGTTTTCAAATAAATTACCTTCTTAGAAATACAATCAATACACTAGTTCAAGAAATGTGAAATTGAAGACTGCAAATTAGATCACTTCATCCTGAATGAAAAAAATTACAATGCTGTACTGCTATATGAGTAGCAAGTAGTAAGATAAAATGTGTCTGAAAATAGAGAAATATATGCCAGTATACATTTAGAGGGCATAGAATGTTCAAAACCATACGGTTTAAACTCCATTCAATTCTGCTTTTCTTAGATAGGATTCTCTTTCTTGGAAGCAATTAGAGTCACTGGAATCTGAGATTCAATCATGCATTTGATGCTAGTTGATGATGTATATGGATTACCTTATTCACATGATGTAAAGAGAAAAAAATAATTAACCTAATTTTAGTATTCCATTTCCTTTTTTGCCAACTCCCATCTGCGATTATTTCTCTTTTTCCTACAAATGACAGAAGAATAATAAAAAGGATCTGGCAGAACCCCTCCCTCTCCAAAACAATCTCTCCAACCTGAAAAGATCTTCTAAACTCTAGACATATATTTCAAATTGCCCATTTCTATATTTCCTTAAATGTCTTACAGAGATTTTGAATTTAAAATAGGTAAAACACAGTGTATTTCTTTTGAGATATTCTCTCTTTTATGTTTTCTATCTCATTTAATGCATTTATCCTTTACCTAGCTATCTAAGATAGCCTCCTGGAATTTGGGTATACTCTTCCCTTTGTACCCTTCACAATACATCACTAGGTCCAAACAACTCTCTTGAACTCACCACCCTCCCTGTCTTCACTGCCACTTTCTTACTTCAGGCTTGCAGGCCTTCTCTCTCTCTCTCTTTTTTTTTTTTTTTTTTTTGAGACGGAGTTTCGCTCTTGTTGCCCAGACTAGGGTTCAATGGCATGATCTTGGCTCACTGCAACCTCCGCATCCTGGGTTCAAGTGATTCTCCTGCCTCAGTCTCCCAAATATCTGGGATTATAAGTGACCATCACCATGCCTGGCTCATTTTTTGTATTTTTAGTAGAGATGGGGTTTCACCATGTTGGCCAGGCTGGTCTCAAACTCCTGACCTCAGGTGATCTGCCCACCTCAGCCTCCCAAAGTGCTGGGATTACAGGCAGGAGCCACCATACCTGGCCAGGCCTTCTCATTTTTGTACCTGGACTCACAGGACAGCATTCTGACTTGTCTACCTGCCTCCAGTTGTAAATTCTGGTTGTCTTCTACAATGTCATCCACATAATCTTGTTTTTTTTTTTTTTGAGACAGAGTCTCACTCTGTCACCTAGGCTAGAGTGCAGTGGCACGATCTCAGCTCACTGCAAGCTCCACTTGGCGGGTTCATGCCATTCTCCTGCCTCAGCCTCCTGAGTAGCTGGGACTACAGGTGCCTGCCACCACGCCCAGCTAATTTTTTGTATTTTTTAGTAGAGATGGGGTTTCACCATGTTAACCAGGATGGTCTCGATCTCCTGACCTCGTGATCCGCCCACCTCGGCCTCCCAAAGTGCTGGGATTACAGGTGTGAGCCACCGCGCTTGACCCACATAATCTTTCTAAAGCACAAGTCTGACCCTGTTTTACTCCATCTCTTTTAGCCTCCCCACTGACAGTTTAAAGAACTCTATCTCTGCCCTTTCTCCACATCCACGGCTTCATTGACTCTGTGTCATTACTCGGAGCCGCTACTGGAACCCTCTCCTAGGATACGGTGGTCTCTTAGGCTAATTCCCTGATGGTCACGTTCACTTGGCAATTCCACTCCCAGGGACTCCTTCCTACTCTAAGAAACTATTGCTGACATCCCCATTTTACAAACACTGTTCTGATTTCAATTCTTTCCACTCTCACCCCAGTCTTTCTCCTAGAATTTACTGCCTCAGATTATGATGGCTTGTAACACCAAGCTATGAACACCCTGAGGACAGGGCTTTTCTTTTGGTTCACTTCTTAACAGTTTTACCTAGCAGCATCCCACTTAGGGATGCAGAATTTGTAGATTCAGTGAGTGTTCAATAAATGAGTATGATTGATACTAAAGGAATGAAAGCAGAGAGACAGTTGAACTAAGTATTACCTTGAATTTTTAAAAAATCCTATTAATTAGACATCATCACTAGCACTCAAACTTTCCATATGCTGAGAGGACCTTTTATGACCCAGACTAGGAAGGTACACAGTGTTACTTCACTGTATTCAACTCATCCAAGTAGTCACAAGCCCAACCAAATACTAGGGGAAGCTAAATCCCAGTCTTTGATGGGATTATTGTTCAAAAACTGAAGGCCATTGAAAACCAGAGTCATCATTAGAGGATGCTAGTGAACTAACTCAGTATTTTGAAAATGTATAAGGAAAGAAAAAGAATCACTTATTGAGCCTTTCCTACACAAACTGTATGACTAAGTAATCGAATAGTAAGTGAAGTGAAATTTCTCTTCATAGAAATATTTCAAGTAGTAAATGAAGAAGGATAGAATTAGAATATCAGGCCGGGCATGGTGGCTCATGCCTGTAATCCAAGCATTTTGGGAGGCCGAGGCAGGTGGATTACTTGAGGTCAGGAGTTTGAGACCAGTCTGACCAATATGGTGAAACCCCATCTCTAACAAAAATACAAAATTAGCCGGATGTGGTGGTGGCAGGTGCCTGTAATCCCAGCTACTTCGGAGGCTGAGGCAGGAGAATCGCTTGAACCTGGAAGCCAGAGGTTACAGTGAGCCAAGATTGCACCATTGCACTCCAGCCTGGGCAACAAGAGCAAAACTCCATCTCAATAAATAAAGAAAGAATTAGAATATCACTATTTTGCAACCCTTAATGATTGCTAGATCCAGACATTGACCATCAATATCAGTCAACATTAAAAAAGGAGATAGAAAGCCGAACATTACATATTCTTTTTAGAAAAAGAAAACACTGCTTACAAAGTAGATTTGGGGGAAAATATATGTAGTGTATGCAGATCCAACTATTAAGTAGAGAAAAAAAGAAAGAAGCACATTTTAATAAATGCCTCAGGGATCCTATAAGCAAAATTCAGACTCAGAAACTTGACAGGACAAATGACCAGTTTCTTCCATAAATAAATGGGGAAGAGTTGGAGGGGAAACTACGGAGAGTTTAAAGTCATATCAACCAACCACAATGTGTAAATTTTATTTGGATTCTGACTCAAAGAAACTGCATAAGAAAATAAGTGGCATTTGTGAGACAACTGAAAATTCAAGCTCTGAGTAAATATTTGCTGATATTCAGGCAGCATTAGTTTCATTTTTTAAAATAATATAATGTCATTGTGCTTGTGTTTATAAAAGAAAGTATCTTTTAAAAGACCATTTTGAATTATTGATGGATAAAATGATGTATATGCTATGCATAAGAGGTATATATGACATATATTATATACACGTAATGTCTAGGATTTGCTCCAGAATAATATAACGGAAGAGGTTTTAGGTGGGACAAATACAAGATTGTCCATGAATTGAAAATTATAAAAGCTGAGTAATGACACTTGGGAGTATGTTGTATTATTTTGTCTATTTTTACTCTGAAACCTTCCCATATGAATATTTATTTTTTAAAAAATGTTGCTAACTCCTCAAGAATGCTGAATGAAGTAGATGCTCCTAGATCAGTGCTGTGATGCACTCTATGATCTGGCCCTTACCCATGTCTTTAGGAACACCTGCGATCACTCTCTCTTTTCACCTACATTTAAACCACATGAAACTACTTATAGTTGCCACAAAGCACTAAAATTCCTCCTGCTTTTGTAAATGTTCCTTTTTCCAGAATGTCAAGTTCCATTCTTCTTCTCCTGGTAAAATTCAGTCAGTCACATCACGCATTGCCAACTGCATGCCGCAGGCTACCTGTTGTGGACTGGCCACCCACAACGAAGCGATGGATATCCACCATTTGCTGCCCCGGCTGCCTCTCCAGCCTTTCCTGCCCTCTTTTCTGCTCTGTGAGGCTGACCTATTTGGACTGCATCAGTGGCTCCCATGTCTTCTGGTTTCCGATTCGACTTCTCCATAAAGACCCACCAGCAGAAGATCTAGAGGTCAAGGTGCAGAGGGAAGTCGCTGTACTTATGTCCCCAGCTTGCTCCCTGCCAGGTAAGCACAGGTTGGTTGCTTCCTCTTTGCAAATATCACTCCTATCAGGTAACCCTTTCCAGGCAGTTCTTTCTGGTACTGGTGATTGTTTCTTTTCCTTTTCATCTTCAGCTCAAGAATTGGTTTCTTATAAACCTAGTGCACTATTTGTGAAAGAGCCCTCCATTTAACTCTCCACTAATTACCCAGTTTTGGTATTGCTCCTGTATAATTAGTGTAATATTCTAATTATTATACTAAATATACGAATTAGTATAATAAAAATTATACTAATTATATAATTGTTAGGGAAAGAAAAAAACACCCAAACCAGAAAACTACAAAAAGAGCAAGACACAGATATAGTCTGAGAAAACACAGAAGAAACAGTTGAAGTAGATTTCAGAGAGAGTGCACATGTGCAATGGCTTGGTGGTACGAAAGAAACAAGGGAGGGTTGATGCTGTGCTTCACTTGTCAGCTGCTTGAGCTAGAAAGCAAAGATGAGGGCAGGGAAGGCTAAAGAACCAGACAGAACCTCGACTTCACAGGTCAAGTAAGGACAGAGATTTTGATCCTAAGGCCGACTGGAAAATACTGAACATTCCCCTTGGCCTTCCAGGCCTAGGTAAGGGATCGTCACCTCGCAGACAATCCCTGAGAGCCTTCTACCACACAGTCAGAACTAGGTGGCTCTAGCATATGATAACCACTCAATAAATGTTCACTGGATCAGTGAAAAAAGAACAAGTAAACCACGAATGGACAGCTTAGAGAGTTTTTTCCATCATATATGGGCATGATTTTGTCATCTCCAAGAATTCTTTCCTGCATATATCCTTCCTGAACTTAATCCTATTTGCTCTTGGCTTGTATCTTCACTTGCAATAAACATAAAAAGCCCTGGAGAAAAGGAGCTATACGTGTGTTACAACGTTGGAAAGTAAGTCAACCCCAGTCCAATCTTTTCTACCATGACAACTATTTTATTCTAGAAATGAGTTAACAAGGGCCATCACAAAATCAGGTGATGAAAATTCTTGCCATAAGCACAATAGATTTTTCTGTTAAACTTCACTAATTCAAGGTGGTTAAGGCAGAGTATTTGGAATTCATAGGATGAGTAAAAAAGATGACTGCTTTGATTTGTTTAGAATAAGAAATGCAGCCTTCTTTCTTTCATGCATAAGGTACAGCACAAATCATGTGCCAACCAAAGGTGACAAGCAGAAGTTTTGTTTTCATTTGCATTACCAACTCAGTATGGCCCGATTTACACAAGAAGAAACGATAAGCATAATTTTAACTGGTCCCCACATCATTTAATAATAAGCAGGAATGCATGACTAAAACCTGCTTGAAAATATACTTACACTATAAATTTCCTTCCTTAATGCAAGCAAACAAAATTAAAATACAAGGTGATCTCAATATTGTGGCAACTGGGTATTCACTAGTATCACAATAATGATGTCTTTTTATATTCAGATATTTTGTGATAATGGAGATGCTCATTTCATTCATAAGTAAGATGGATAGCCACAAGTTGCTACCGTTTCTTTTTTACCTAAACACAAAAGTCCTCAGTTAATCAAAAAAGTATAAAATGCTATGGCTTCTGTGCCAATGCTGGGACGTTTCTATGATGTAATTTTCTTTTTTCTTTTTTTTTTCTTTTTCAGATGGAGTTTCACTCGCCACCCAGGCTGGAGTGCAATGGCACAATTTCAGCTCACTGCAACCTTTGCCTCCTGGGTTCAAGCAATTCTCCTGCATCAGCCTCCCAAGTAGCTGGAATTGCAGGCAGCACATCACACTCAGCTAATTTTTGTTTTTTAGTAGAGGCAGGTTTCACCATGTTGGTCAGGCTTGTCTGGAATTCTTGACCTCAGATGATCCACCCACCTCGGCCTCCCTAAGTGCTGGGATTACAGGCATGAGCCACCACACCCAGCCTGGTGTAATGTTTTTAATTAGCATAAAAAGTTTTCATTCTGGTAGAAAATTTTCAGGAAAATAAGAAGTGATACTCATTTATTCTTGAGGTTCAAACAAATATGCATCAGTTTCCTTAGTGACAGAAATGATGATTTTTTTCTTGTTTTTCCTAAGCAACTCTATAATTCATAAAATTTGTAACTTGATAAAGCAGGAGAAAAAGTTAACTAAAGTCCTGTGAATTGAATAAACTCTGAGACTAAAATACATCTCATTTTAATAAAATAGTTGTTTTGCTCACCAAAGAGGCCATGGTAAATCCAATGACTTCAATATAACCATCATCATGACGTTGAGGTTCGAAATCGTGGTGATCTCCTGGGTTTCCCCAGGGCATTGTGCCAGCACAATATCTGCAAGAGAAGATGAAAGACAGAAGTAAATACGTCCCATCCTTCTCATGACTATCAGGAGGTGGTAGTTTGTAGTTACACCCAATGTTCATTAAACATAAAAACAGTTTTCCATTCTTGGTACACACCTTCCAATAGAAAAGAAAATGCACTTCTTATCATCTACAAAATACCAAGCTGTGAAAATGGGCCATAATTTTGCAACAAAAGTATCCTGGTATCCAACTTTCTCTTCATTATTTATATTTCTCACTATGATTCTTATATGTCTGTTTTCTATGATATATCATGAATTGTCTATAGGTGGTTTCAGAATTTGGTCTTAAAGATGCCAGTAGAAAAGAGACAGGGAAATGAAGTGGGAAGCATTTGCCATTAATATACAAGCAAAATAAGAGGTACTCACAGGAGAAGGGAAAGGTAACTATGGAAGACAGAGTGAAGAAGAGATGAAATACAGATAAGAGATTAGAAAGAGAAGGGGAAACAAAAGAAATTGAAGAAATAGAGAAAGGAGAATACAGATGGGAAAGAGGGAGAAGCAAGAAAAGAGAGAAAAGAGGAAGGACAAGGGAAAGAATAATAAAGAAAGTAATAAATAATGCTTTCTGAGAATCAAGGCCTTCCACTTCAATTAAGCTGCAAATATTTCTGGAATAAAATTGTAACTGACTACATTGAGCACTGCCAAGAATAATCAGGAGACTATGATGTCTTTTCCTAGCCACAGATTTACATACAACTCTCATTTCAATTAAATTCAGTCTAAATACAACGTATTTGCAGATTTTGTGTCTGAATTGTTTGGCAGGCAAATAAATGGTTACAGATCCATCCCTTCCAAAATCTTGGCTTCAGGGCCTAGAACACAATTTATGCCACTGAGATAATATGTTTGAGTCTAGTTATCTTAAATATCCCTTCTCCTGAGGTGCATTAATAGCACCAAGGAGAGTTGACATCCTGGCTAGAAAAAAATATTCTAACTGATCCTATTTTTCAAAGCAATCATCTGGCAACAATTTTGAATGAATTCCACACTCGAATCAGACTGGATGGTTTAACAGTTTTTAGGAAACTGAGAACAAAAAACAAAAAAGTATTTCAATTCTCTCATTCTTAGAGGGGGAGAGAAGGGGAAGAACAGTAATTCAGAAATATATTAAGATGTTCCAGTCAAGAGGGGTGCCTGGGTTTCTTAAAGACGGGTAAGTACAGACAATGCATGCCACATGATGCACAAAACCACCAACCACAAAGAACACTGAATAAACCAAATCAGAGAATGAATTATCAGACCTAGAAATGTTTAATTATCCATTTAGATAACTGATCTTCATTGTTTACATCTGAAACTTTTCTGTTATGAAAACAGATAACCTCAAGTCAGAGTTCATGTCAAACCAAGGAAACAATGCAAACAGAGCTTACCTGGGTATATTTAAAAATACTATACACTGGAACTTCAGTTCCTGAATCTTTGGGGTGAGATCTGTTCCATCACACTGAAACGATCAAAACAGAAAAGGGGTTTTGAAGTAGTCACAAGTCTAAAAAATTATCAGAGATAACTAGTTTGACAATAGTACACACCATGGTCTCTTTCTCCTTGCCCTATCTCTGCTTAAGTAAATGCCGGTCACGATGATTAAAAATATATTCTGGATGTAGCTTTACTGGACCAGGGTACAGAGCTTGGTTTTGTTTGCACTTAAGGCAAGAACAAAACCTCCATTTGATTAAAATGATTTTTTCTCTGGTCTCACAATCAAAGGAAATACTATCATTCCTATCAATGGATGATTATTAGTTATCTAGACTGATGGTGTCAATATTAAAAGATTTATGAACATGTAAAAGAATGAAAAGAAAAAAGCCTCAAGTTAAAGCAGTAGTGTTCATCACCATCATTATCTGATTCAAACAAGTCATAAATATAACGATTTATTTTCTCTGTTTTGGAGACAATTTTATTTTGAAAATGTCAAATATTTTGAAGACTTTTTAAAAAATCTACGTACCACAAACTTTTGAAAAGGTATCTATTATACACTAGTATGATCTTCATTCGTGGTTTGTTCTTACAAATTTAATCTTGTACAGACTTGCCTAGGCTGAAGGGCAATGGTGCGATCTTGGCTCACTGCAACCTCCGCCTCCCAGATTCAAGCAACTCTCCTGCCTCAGCCTCCTGAGTAGCTGGAATTACAGGTGCCCACCACCACGCCCGGCTAATTTTTTGTATTTTTTAGAAGAGACAGGGTTTCACTGTGTTAGCCAGGCTGGTCTCGAACTCCTGACCTCAGGTGATCCGCCCACCTTGGCCTCCCAAAGTGCTGGGATTACAGGTGTGAGCCACCGCGCCTGGCCATTCAGACTTTAGACTTCTAAGATTCACTGTTTTCCTGGAGTTTAGACCTGGGAATCAAGAGTCTCAGCCCAGCTTGGCCTCAACGACCCTCGAACATGGCTTCCATGATCAGCTGGTGCTTTATCCTTTGATAAATCAAGGGAAAGTCTTTCCTGTTCCTTTCTCATTTCCCACTGGTGACAAAGGTCAAAAGAGAATAACTCTAGTCACGACTATCGACTTTCCGATGTCAAAGGTGTAAAGCCTGCTCTCATATTTGCTTTCGTCATACTCTTATCACAGAATTTCCCCATTACCTTCTCATTTGGAGAGAGGAGCAAAGCATCCCCTAGCTCCCTGCAAATTTTGAAAGAGTTCTTTAGGATCAGCTTCAATCTAAGTATAATGATTTTGCTAGCGGTCAAGTTGTCTCCAGCACCTGCGTTTTTTTCCCAGTTGATCTCAATACAGCCTAATTTTCATGAGTATTCTCAAAGAACTGTTTCCAAGAAATCTTAGAATTTTAAATAAACAAACTATTTTCAAACATAACTTAGTAATCAAATTCTAGACATTAAAGGTGTTTTTCTAGTACTCTACTAAGCAAACATCTTCCAACTTACTTAAGAACTTGAAATGAGTTTATAAATGACTATGCCAATGAATAAAAAAGTAGACACTGTAAATGTCAAAGTTGCATGTTGTAAGCAACTAAAACTTAAAACCTAGGATGTGATACATTAATAGTGTACAAAGCATTATGGTTGCATTGCAGAAAGATTATAATAAATATTATTGTGTTTAGAACAGAATTCATTTTTTAACTTTCTACTTTTTCCTTCTGGGAAACATGTTAGTGATTCTGGGAACTCATCGAATCATATGAAAATGTCTGATTAACACCATATACTGCTTTACAGAGTTTATATACATATATATATA
>NW_016806443.1:2699373-2770807 GCF_001698545.2 Rhinopithecus bieti
ATATATGTATTATTGCAATAAACTGTACTATTCCTTTAGAATAGCATTTTCAACTTTTCCCAATTTCAAATACACACAAAGGGACACATTTGCATGCAAAATATGTTCCTTTGTACAAGCTCATATATTGATAACAAGAAGAAAATATGGAAAATTGAATAAATAATGCTATATGTAGGTTTTTACTGTCGTTTTGTGTTTTCTCAGTCCAGTATTCACATACATATGTTGTATCTCTATGAGACATTATTAGCTATTGCATTAGAAACACTGACTTCACCTTCACAAAGAAAAGATAGTCTGTTGTCAGGTAGACATCTAATCACTCTTGCTAACCTTCCATCTTTTTCATCTCACACTCAAGGAAACATAGAATGATGTCATTGTAAAGTACCCTTGTATCCCTCTATATCACAGCACAATGGTCAAAAACCATTGCTTCAAAGACATGTCTTTTTACACCTATTTGACAGATGAAGAAAGCAGACTCCTCTGAAAATCATTAAATGATTTCCCCAAAGTCATATACCTCGCAAAGGTAGACCTAGCTAAATCCCAAATGTTCACACCTAGTTATAACGCTTTTTTTCCTCCTGATAAGAGAAGATATAATTGATATAAACATTCCACCTTTAACATTACATGTATAGGCTGATTTCACATCTTTCCTAGTTATTTGCTGCCATTTTGGCCTCTCTGCAAGCATCTTTTAGACTCTACTATAAAGTCACCCATGCATGAGACATGTGTCACCAAGGGGACTGAGATGTGAGAGAGAAAACCCTCTAGCAGTTAGGAAGTGTACTGAGTTTGATATCAATACGGTGACTTGTACAGTACACTGCCATTCCATATGGCCACCGCCCAGCAATCACTGGGTCTGCTGGCAGGTATTGTGGATGTGCCTGTAAATGTAAAACACACTGGAGAGGGCAGTAAGGTTTAATTTTGGCTAGGCTGCAGGCAACTGAAGAAACAGTTTAATACAAGGTGGCTGCTACTTAAATTTAATAGCCACAATTTTATCAAAATAATAATCCTCATAGTTCAATGGGCCATATTTCAGTCTCAAGAGTCTCCACTACCAAAAGATGCTTGCTTTTTACTTTTATCGTATGAGAACTGAAACATCTGAAAGGGATATCAAGGGTTGTTAACAGCAGCGGTAAAGGCCTTTGTCTCTTGTTACAACTAGTTTAAGAGATTCATGTCTTATACATGCTTTACTGGTGATTACACATTTTAATTTTTATATTTTCATGATCCTTATATTTCTTCATAGTCTCATTAGTTTAAGATGATATATTTTTCTCTGTTTCCATGTATATATCTTGTTCTGTTCTCTCTTGTCAAAATTATTCTTTTTTTTTTTTTTAGACAGAGTGTCGCTCTGTTGCCCAGGCTGGAGTGCAGTGGTGTGGTCTTGGCTCACTGCAACCTCTGCCTCCCAGGTTCAAGTGATTCTCCTGCCTCAGCCTCCAGAGTAGCTGGGACTACAGGCACACACCACCATGCCCAGCTAATTTTTTGTATTTTAGTAGAGATGGGGTTTCACCATTTTGCCCAGGCTGGTCTCAAACTCTTGAGCTCAGGCAATCCAGCTGCCTCAGCCTCCCAAAGTGCTAGGATTACAGGTGTGAGCCACCGCACACAGCCCGTCAAAATTATTCTTATTCTTTACCTATGACATGATAAATTCAAGCATTGTTATATTCTCATCCCTGCTTTTCCGTCTATGTATTTTTTTCTCTTTCTCATTCTGTCATTTACTTACACAACTATGTGCAACAAAGTCATGTTCGTTCCTTTTTTTAACTGGGTTACTATAAGGAAACATTAATATCTTTCTTAATACCTAATTTTATTCTATTTTTGAATGTGTCACCTAGAGAAAGATAAATTTCTCTCTCCCTTGCCCCCAAGCAGTATATTTCCACAACCTGATATACAGACTCAGGAAGAAACAGCACACACACAAAAAAATCCATCCAGTGGTGAGGAACCTTGACCAGGTGGGAGAGTGAGTCACCACAAAATAATGAAATCAATACTTCATTCTAAAACGGAGACTCCTCAGATTATCCTGGAATAAAGATACTTGTTTGGAGAGAACTGATTTATGCTTTAAGACCCAGCTAACATCATTTTTTTTTTTTTTTTTGATAAAGGTCTTCCTGACCCCACCATAGCCAGAATTATCACTTCTCCCTTTGTGCCACAACCATATTGTACACATTGTTGAATAACAATTTTATTGTTCTGAAGTGACTTATGTGACCTTCTTCACAACAGAACTGTGAGTTTCTTCAGGAGTGAAACTAGTCTTTTCATTTATCTTCATCCCCAGCAACTAAGACAGTGCCTGACACATAATAAGTGTAGGTTGAATGAACTACACAAAATGATCTCCAAAGTTCTATGTAGTCCAGTGATTAAATATATAAACTAAGTATTTGGGAGTTTACTTTTTGTGGCATTCATGTCATATCCGAATGCAATAAATCAACATATTCAATACTTACAACAACTTTAACATGTTTGGACAGATCTCTAGAACTTCTCTGTAGGAAGTCAGAAAAAGCTGCCTATACCACAGGGAAATAAAGAAGAAGAAATTCGTAATTACATGGTTATACCAAATCCCTGCTTCCATATCCTAGATTCCAAGGGTTCCAAAGTATGCAAAAAGTCTAAACATGTTCTCTTTCTGCAGAATCCAAAGTAAAGCAGTGCAGTAGTTGTCAAGTTGAAATTTTTCTCTTTGTTTCCAAACTACAATTTATAGTTCCACTATAAAATTTAAGAGCACAGAATGAGAGTGAAAAAGTAGACAATTTGAGGGTCATTGGAAGGTTTATTTTGACAACCTATTCTGACCACTTTCCTTGTCCATTAAGTGCTGATACAGTCTTTCCACTAAGATTTTCCTTATTTGCTCTGAGTGTCACAGGGCTTGACTTCCATAAACTACATATGCAGCTTCCAAACGCCTTTTAGTTAAACCCCTCCTATCCAGTGGCATAAATTTAAACTGTACTGATATTTTGGATGCCTTTTTTTTCATTCTCCGTTTACTTCTATGAACGTGCCTGAGAAACAAAAGAAGGAAAAAGAAAGCACCCTCTTTAATCTCACATACGCATCCATGAAAAACACCCCATATTCTGCCAGTTTCTAATCCAAACGTCAATGTGTGCACCCTGGTGAACACTACATTCTTACCTAAGATTCTTCAGACATCCTCAGTCTACACAATTCCCCCGTTTCTTACATCGGCTTTGATGTTTGTTTCTCACATTCCTCTTTGAATAGCACCCTCTCTTGTTCAACATGAAGCCTCAGGGTTTGCTTACAAGCTCAAAGATGAGGAACACCAACTCTCTTTCTGACAGCTAACTTAAATACACCTCACCTTCATTCTTAAGCCCAGACATTAAACAGTAACCATATACAGACATATATAAATGAACTGTATATGTGATTATTTCTAATGTAGTTTGCAACTTTATTACAGAGTGAATTGGCACTAATATGTAGTAATTATTAAAAAAAAAAAATGTATACCTACCCCTGCATAGAACATTTTATTTCGAAAACGACTGTTGAATTTCTCTGGATTTGCTTCTGTGAAAGAGGAAAGGTAGTTTTGTTATGGAGACCTCATTAAAGGTAGCGACTTAGATTAGCACTCCTACTTCCTCCCCGACTCCCTCCTATCCTGCAGATCCAATAGATCCCATGGTTTGGTTATCATCTTTCCCCTAGTTCCAGGCCAGTTAGTACAGTGGCCCAGTGCTACAGGGACAGTAACCCAGGACTATAAATGTGTAGCTACAAACCGGCATCACTGACATTAACTGGGAACTTTTTAGAAATGCAAATGATTAGGTGCTAGCCAGATTGACTGAGTCAGAATGACTGAGTGTGGAGTCTATACATCTGTGGAGGGGCTTAACTAGCTCTCCAGGTGATTCTCAAGCACATTAAAGACGGAGGCACTCTAGATGCTTTGTAAAAATTGGAGGGTTCACAGGGATATTGGGCTGGGATAACAGGAAAAGGTGAAAGGAGGTGGAAAAGGGATTATTTACTTTGATTTTCATAGGGCAACATAAGCTATGTATGCAGCTTCCAAATGTAATTAAACATGTTTTTAAAATGTGGCTTGTGTTTGGAATAGATATAAACATGGGAATTAATGCCAGTTTAATTATTCCTTCTAAAAGAAATACAATATATGTAGTTATGCTGAGAGGTGTCCATTTGATGGGCTATACTTCTATCTGTGCTAAAAAATTTTCCACAGTTAAATTTTAAAATTCTCCTTTAATGAGATTTATATGAATTATCCACTTTTATGTAGATATATTGGCATAATTCTCAACTTAAAAGTACTATATTTTCTTGACTAATACCTCATAGATTCTACTATCCAAGCTATTTTATCACAACAGCTTTCATGAGCCTTTGCGTTACCCTTCAGGTATTTTATGGCAAATGATCCATGAAGTCGCAGACAGTGCCTGTGTTGGAAAACAGTTTAAAGTCTCACTATGAGTTTTCTTGGTTTGAGAATAGCCACTCACTATCTACTGACAAAATAAGTAAGCTTGCCACAATTAAAAATGTGGTCTTGCTTATCCTGTTTTTTCTTCTATAGCTCAGCTTAAGATTTCTTGACTAACTAGTTAAAAATATGGGGAAAATACAAATGAACAGAAACAGTTAAAAAAAAAAAAAGACTATTCACTGAATTATATACTTCACAGACAAATAATTTTTTAATTTAATGTTAAAAAAGCAGATTAACAGCTACTGGAAAGTCCATACGTCTGGTCTAAGTGTATCAGCAAAATCTGGTTCCAACATTTTATAGATATTTATTTTTTTACCACCTCTCTCTCACCTGCATGAATATTGTACCTATTAATTCCAATCAACATCAATTCTCCCTTAGCAGCCCTTCAGTGGCTGATTTTCCGCAAAGACTCTGATTTATGTGCAGGGGAAATGTTTACAATTCCATTTCATACTGCATCAAAATACAATACGCCTTAGCAATAACTATACAAAGATTAATGCTTGACATCTTTTAATTGTTTTATAATCACACGCATATAAATGTACATGTTCACACACACAATTTGCATATTCCACTCTAAAATAGTCCTACAGCTTAAAATAAAAGAGAAAAACACTTTCCCCAAAAGAATTTTCTTCTAAGCCTGGTATTTCCATGTAAGGGTCTCTCCCTGCTCCCTTCTCACTCGGATGCATAGAAACTTCATCATAGTACAAGGAAGTGAATCATTAGAAAAACTTCCGGATTAGTTAGACTAAAGATGAGACTCACTTGAGCTCACTGAGCTCATTGAATGAGCTCATTGTTGGCCAGTTATTCATTTAGACCTCTTTTCATGTCTATTTTTGGAAATCCATGTATTAGTGATAATTGTGTTACTTTAAAGGTATTATTACGAAGTTTGGGATATTTTATTAAGAAGCCTAGGATCCGGATTCTGCTAAAGAATATGGGACAAAAAAAATGGGGTAAGAAATAAAGAATAAAATCCCCCATTTACTTCCCAAATTAACTCTCCTTAAATATAGGAAGGGTATCAGGTCATAAATGTTGGCCCTAAGGAGGTCCCTCTGAATATCTGATATCCAAGAACTGTCTAACGCAGGGTGGGGGAAAGTGGTAGTGTTTCTGACTCAGGATATTTGAGATTCTGTTATCAATCATCCTTCTAGCTGTGATTTTCTAGCCAATCAGAGAGGAATACCAAACTATGGCTTTCTCTTCAAACAGTATTGTTCTTGCTTGGCACAGAATTTGACCTTTACAGAGCCTGTCCTCTCAAAACCTTGTGAAATCAGGAAGGTCAAAGTCTACTAACATTTCTGGATCCAGTAAGAGATTTTAAAGATCTGTTTCTTATATTTTATACTCTAGTGATTTTTAATCCTGTAGCATCACTCTTGACTTCTAGTGCGTAAGTGCATGATCAGAATTTTCATGTTATTATCAGAATCTGAAAATCTGAATTCTGGCTTTTAGTGCTCTGTTATTTCAAATTCCAAAGTATGCAAAAACTCTAAACACCACTTCCTTTCTTACATAACCTGGAGGGAAAAAAGTAAAGTACTTCTCATTTATGACTTTATCTCACAAGTCTCTTGATAATCTACATCCTAGCATGGTTCTGGTTATATATAGTCAGAAGGCACTAGATACAGATATAGATACAGGCATAGACATGGATATATAGTATAGCTATATTAATAAGAGAGTTTAAGAGAGGGAACGAGACAGAAAGCAAGAGAGAGAGATCAATTGGGACTACAAAACATAAGTCAAAACCCTAAACTTTCTCAGTTCTAAATGGCATAAGAAAATGTTGATGAAATATTTAACAGCATGTCATTATTTTGTCTTCTTTCAAAAATTGTGTTCCCCTAATCTTGACTCCATCTCTTTTGGTACCCGAAATCACTACATGGTCTCATTCACACCTCTGTATCACTCAGTGGGGATGCCTAGTACCTTCCTAATTAATCCCATCACCATTACATCCTATTCTTTCAACCTAAACTACCTAGAGCTCCTCTATTGTTCTAAGATGCCTGTTTCTTTTATACAAACAGAGGGGACTTTTTGTTTTTGCTACCATGTTTCAATGGTTCTGGTTATGTAGTGTTGCACTTTAATAGTGTTTTGTGAAGCTAAAGAATATCCTAGTGACTTCAGTAATAGTCTCTATCACTTCTTAGTATTTTACTCACTTCAAAACTTCCAGTAGAACACAAAGATTAACAATCCTGAGACCTGGAACACACATCTAGTCCTGCCTTTTGCTGCCTTTGAGACCCTGGACAACTAGGTCTCAGGGTTCCATCTGTCTGAACAACTAGGTCTCAGGGTTCCATCTGTCTGAACAACTAGGTCTCAAGGTTCCATCTGTCTGAACAACTAGGTCTCAGGGTTCCATTTGTAAGAAGCTCCTGTCCTGTCTAGCTCCCAGAGTCATCCTGAAGGTTAAAATGAAACAACACTGAAGCCCACCGTAAACGCGTAAGTGATATACAAACAAAAGGGAACATGCAAAACACCTGCTAGAAACTTCCTCCCTGGGAGATGGAAATGGGACGTTGTCCTCACCTCTGGATTCATGGAACTCCAGTGTGACATGAGCATCAAATCCAAGGCTGAAGTAGTTATTGAAAACATTCAGAGGGAGCTGCAATGATAAACAAAGACAGAGGCAAAATTGTGTGTGGCCAGGCAGAAAGAGAAGAATAAAACATAAAGTCGGACCCCTATCTCTGAAGAAGTCCCCAAAAGACAGATCAGCCACAACACGAAGTGGAGGGTGCTCATGTAGAAAGAACAGGAAATTATTGGATTAATTCATTAGTGAAAGCTAAAATCAAGTAATTTTCTCGAGAATCATAAATAGTATAAGAAATAAGAGCTACAAATACAAATTATTAAATAAGAACCATTCCTATAGATGCTGTAATAACAGGAACTTGTTAAGCTGAGGGATATATATTTGCAATAGTTACAAAGAAGAATTCACTAAGCAAACCTAGAAAGTAAATTCAATTGTAAAGATAACGTCTAACCAACTTAATCAGTGGATACACTTTTTTCAAGAATTTATATTCAGCAAACCAATACTGTAATGTAAAATGAATATTTAACTTGTTTACCCATCACCTATTTTATCTTTCTCTCTCTCTCTCTCTCTCTCTCTATATATATATATATATACACACACATATACACACACACACACACACACAAATACACACTTTTTTTTTTACATAAGTCATATAAAAAATAGGGCAATGTGGCCGGGCGCAGTGGCTCATGCCTGTAATCCCAGCACTCTGGGAGGCCGACGTGGGCAGATCACGAGGTCAGGAGATCGAGACCACCCTGGCTAACACAGTGAAACCCCGTCTCTACTAAAAAATACAAAAAAAATCAGCCGGGTGTAGTGGCGGGCACCTGTAGTCCCAGCTACTCGGGAGGCTGAGGCAGGAGAATGGTGGGAACCCGGGAGGCGGAGCTTGCAGTGAGCCAAGATCATGCCACTACACTCCAGCATTCCAGCCTCGGCGACACAGCAAGACTCTGTCTCAAAAAAAAAAAAAAAGAAATAGGGCAATGTGACTCATTCGGTTATTGCTGGGCTAGAGAGAAAATCAACAACAAAAATACATATTAGTATTATTCAAGTTCTCGTTTAATCTATCAACCCTTATATCTTTATTATGACAATGAAATCTGAAAACACAGCCACACAGATGCACATGTAAGCTTTAACTTTCCTTCCTAGAGTCCTTTGGGTCTCTGGCTATTATCAGTGCAAGTTGAATGAAGAGAACTCTGCAGCCTCAAATCCAGCATTAAATCTGCAAAACTAATGTGATTTTAAGCTTCAGTTCAATGTTAGAACAATTAAGAAAGCATGTGGAAAATGCGAGAATGGGAATGGCTGGTTCTCCCACTTTTCCTTCTGCAACTCAAGTGAAAGGTAAATATTAAAGTAAATAAAGATGAGAAATGTTTCCAGCTAATTATCCGGTTTGTGTCCCAAATTGAACTGTACCTGTCTTCTCTGAGAGGTAAGTGTTTTAACCCTCAAGATTTCAAAAGTATGTTTTTTTGCAGTATTTCATATGCCCCTTGATCAGCAAGATTTTCTGTTTCACTACAAGGAGAACTTTCTTTCATTAAGAGAAAAGTGAAATAAGAGAGAGAGCAAGAGAGATATAAATGCAGAAAAAAGAAAACTGGATTGGCTTAGTCTCTAATGAAAGTAAGGAATGACCCCACATGGAAGCTCTTGATTCAAAGCCTATGTAATGAATGATTCAGAGTCCAAGTGAACCCTTAGAAATGGTCTCAACTAATTGAAGGACCAGGAGAGAAACTAAACACATAGAACAATGCCAAAATCATGTCTCACTCTTCAGGCTTCTTATTTGAGAATATCCAGTTCCTGCACTTAAACAAAATACCAGTTCTTAGTAATGACAGCATGGGTTGGTGATCCTGCCAAAAGCACAGACATGTTCATCTCCTCTACCATTTATGTTCTTTTGGCCACAATTCTAACCCACGTCTTAACATCTACTGATAGCTAAGGAGAACATCTGGTCACCATCACCTAAATCATATCCCACTTTAGTCTGTTTTTAAGTTATTTATATTTTCCAGGAAAACTTGCCCCAGTTTCCCATACATCTCTTTAAAAACCCATTTTTTAAAAACCCTTTAATTATCTGGATTGATTTGGATTGGTGTTCCCTGGCTACACCAAGAAGTCTTTCCATTTCTTAAGCTGTTGGAAAGAGAATTAAATATGGATTTCTATTGCACATCTAACCATTCCAAGTTTAGTAGGAAAAGAAACTTAAAATATCCATATGGCACTCTTCTTTATATTTCAGCTGTTTTCTACCCAATTTCTATAAGTCAAACACATTATAAAAAAAATCGCATCTCAAGACGACACTTGTTGTTTAAACAACATTGTGACATTATAAACTTGAATTCAGCTGAGCAATCATGATATCTACTAGAAATCTACCAGAATTTCAGGATCTTAGTTTAGGTGAAAAAACCATAAAGACAGAGTAAAACATGTTTTAATCTCATTTAGCCAAGTAAGAAACCTGAACATCTATTAAATTATAATATATGTCATTAAATTGATCAGGATCAGGATGCTAATAAATAGGTGTTGGTTTGATCTAAATCTAAAATGATATGGGGTTTAATCTATTATAAGCCTGAAACATCCATGAAATCTTAGCCTCAATAAATGGCATGGTTCACTATAACTGGGATACTATTTAAAGTCCAGATGCCTGGGCCTTAACTTGCATTTACTTAATCAGAATCTCTGGGGACTGGGCCTTGTAATCTGCATTTTAACAAACACACCTGGAGATTCTTACACATACAGAGTTTGAAACTTCAATCACAGAAGGAAAGTGGAAAGTAATATGAGGGAAGTGGCTACTCAGCAGCCTCCCAAATTTATCTGAAATTGAGGCCATAACTTAGAACCAAAGGATCAACTGAAGGCTCACAGTACTAACCACAACTATTAATACACCCCTTGGTTGGCTTTTTGGTTGAAATAAAAGCTCAATCACTAAAAGAAAACATAAAGTCTGGACATAAAGATGGCAACAATAGACACTGGGGACACTAGAGTGGGGAGGGAAGGAGAGGTGCAAGGACTGAAAACCTGTTGGTTACTATGCTCACTATCTGGGTGAGGGGATCAATCATATCCCAAACCTCAGCATCATGTAATATGTCCATGAAACAAACTTGCACACATGCAGCTTGAATCTAAAATAAAAGTCATTTTTTTAAAATAACATGAAGTCAAAACATTTATTGAGGTATCTTCAAGTCCCACCAAAGTGATAAAATTGGCATAGTTAATACTTCCTCAACATACGATATATTTTATATCAGGCCTAAAATCTCAGGAGGTTGTATTTCTACTGAAAGAACAAGTGCCCATTGCTTCCAAATTAACATATTTCTTCATCTTCTCATAAGTTATTTGCTAGTAACATGAATGATTAAGACAGAATACATGCCTTTCTAGTGCAGAGGCTGAAGACAGAGGAGAGCTCCCTGAGCTTTGGAAGCAGGTATGGAATCTAGGTCTTTAGAGGTCATTGGGGCAGAATCATTAGGTGGTACTACTATACCCATAGCCCTCGTAGCCATCAACTCAAACACTATCACATTATCCCATAGGAATTCACCAGCACACGACTCTCCAGCCAGGAATTTATTTCGTGTAGCTCAGGCAGATGCTCCAGGGTTCCTTTCTGAAGAACAAAAAACTCTCTAACCTTACATACACCATCTTCAATTTCCTCTGGAGGCAAGTCGGGGTTTCTTTCCACATGGAGGTTCCAGCGATCTAGCTGTACAATTGTCCCATCTTCCACTTGGCACAGGATCTTAGAGACAGGCTCATCAGTGTAGCCCTGAGGAATCAGAGAACACATCCATTGCTGTCCAGAGTGGAGAACAGCGAAGCCAATGCTATTTTATGCAAGGAAGAGCCAAGCCACTATATTCTGTTTATTTTGTAATTAGCAAGGTTTGAAGAGCAAATTTTTCACCTTGAGGTAAATTTGAGACAATACTGTAAGATACGTAGAAACACTAGCTCTGGCTGGTTTGAGCTGAGGAATATTTTTTGTCAACAGCAAGAACCAATAGTCACCGGTACACATTAAGGGTCATACTGGAGGCTGGATGGCTACTTTTATCAGAGTAAAAAACAGGACTCCCCATGGCTCTCACCAGAGGAATTTGGGGGAAACACAAAACAAATGTGTTTGGAGAGGCAAGGAAAGAATCAAGGAGGGATGGGATTGACAATGTTTGTCTATTAACATTCCCTCTCAATCACCTCTCCCTGACCTCCTTGGAGGACACCATTCTGCCCAAGACCTTAGGCAAGTCTCACTGAGGAATGGCCCTGTTAGGGAGCTACTTAATCCTTGAAGATCCATTGCTGACAGCAAGGTAGACTGTCCTCAATATTCAAGGCACTGATTTGGAATATTCAAGGCACTGATTTGGAAGGGAGAAGTTAACACTGATAATAACCTTAGTTGCCCCATGTAAATACATTTTTTATTTCTACACTGCCTACTTTAAAAAAAAAAAAAAACCTGTGGAAGATTAATCTGCCCAAAGGTCAACTAACATCTGCTAAACATCTGAATATAATTTTCACAAAGCCCAGCCCAGGTAATGCTCTCCTATGAGCAGATAAAAAGCTGGTGGGGGTCAGGCGCAGTGACCCACACCTGTAATCCCAGCACTTTGGAAGGCCGAAGCTGGTGGATCACGAGGTCAGGAGTTCGAGACCAGCCTGGCCAACATGGTGACACCCTGTCTCTACTAAACATACAAAAAAAAAAAAAAATGCTGCACAAGGTGGTGGGCACCTGTAATCCCAGCTACTCGGGAGGCTGAGGCAGGAGAATTGCTTGAACCTGGGAGGCAGAGGTTGCAGTGAGCTGAGATTCACCACCGCACTTTAGCCTGGCGACAGAAAGAGACTCTGTCTCAAAAAAAAAAAAAAAAAAGTTGGTGGGGCTGTATATGTGTATGTATATGTATATATACACAGCATATGTATATATATTGTGCCTTCCTACTATCTTAGTACTATAAAATACATAAGTAAATAAATGGCTGTTTAGCAACTGCAGAACAATTTCCCCCAAGCTTGCCTGAAGTTGGCTTCATTGTGGAAAGGACAAGTAAGTACCTATACAGCCAAAGCTCTGATGGCACTAACCAAAAAAAAAAAAAAAAAACGCTCAAAAAAAAAGTCATAACTCTCCCAAGTCAGGCGTGTAAAGTTGAACCAGATTTGCGATCATAGCTGGGGCTGAGAATCTGGATTAACTGAAGTCTGTGTGATCCTTTTACGCACAGACTTGAGGCCAAACTTACGAACTATCTTTTAGTGGATACCTCAAAAAGCCGCAGGCCTATGTACTAACCACTATTATTTCTCTCATACTAGGCTTTCCTTTCCCTTCTAGCTGATTATAAGTTTAAACTGAAGAAGCTACCAGACCAAATAAGGGCTCAAGGGCACTTTGATTCCGAACTCTAACTTATGCCTTAGACAACAGCAGCAGTTATCACCCCCCGCTTCCATTAGAACATCAGTGGATCTGGAATTCGGTTTGTTGTTTGATGATATGGGCAGTCCCCGAGAGCAGTTCTTACCCCTCCCCAGTTGAGAGTTCGAGCCAGGTCATTCCCAGTCCCCAGCGGAAGGACCCCCACGGGAGGCTGAGGGCTCAGCTGCAGTTCATCCAGGATAGAAAGGATCCAGCCCACCTACAGGCATATCGGGGGCCAGAAGAGATATAAGAAAGATAAATAAGTTACAAAGAAAACTGTGAGAAACAGAGGCTTCCAAGAGCTAACCAGAATGATTTTATTTTATTTTATTTTATTTTATTTTATTTTATTTTGTTGAGACGGAGTCTCGCTCTGTCGCCCAGGCTGGAGTGCAGTGGCCGGATCTCAGCTCACTGCAAACTCCGCCTCCCGGGTTTACGCCATTCTCCTGCCTCAGCCTCCCGGGTAGCTGGGACTACAGGCGCCCGCCACCTCGCCCGGCTAGTTTTTTTTTTGTATTTTTAGTAGAGACGGGGTTTCACCGTGTTAGCCAGGATGGTCTCGATCTCTTGACCTCGTGATCCGCCCGTCTCGGCCTCCCAAAGTGCTGGGATTACAGGCTTGAGCCACCGCGCCCGGCCTTATTTTTCTTTAAAACATGTATGTTTTAATTCAGTGAGTAGGGAACAGAAAGGTCGCTTATCGCTGGCAGTTTCAAAATGGTTAAAAGAAAAAGGACCATTTTGCACATGCTCTATCATACAAGCAAAACTAAAACCATTCATGTGTGTGTTTAACTAGAAACATGTTTGTAAATTTCTCCGAGTTTAAGACTTTGGTAGTATAACAGGGCACAGGAGGGAATGTAAAACTCAGGATCAGACTGAATTTCAATTCTGACTCATGCTGGCTGCATAACCTTGACTAAATTATTTAACCTCACTGAGACTCATTTACTTGATTTTCAAAATGGGGATAATAATACGTACCTCACACGATTGTTTACTAATTAAACTAAAATGTACATAGAGCACTTAACATGGTGCATGGCCCATGTAAGTACTTATTAAATGGTTGCCCTCTATAGTATCATCTTGGAAATTGATAGTGTTTTCCTAAATATCCCTCTATTTTCCTTAATGAAACATTATGAAAACATAATTATGGACAGACCTAGTATCTATTATAAGTTTAGGCAGGAAATTGATACTTATAAACTAGAATCATATACCTGTTTAATCTTTTTCTAAGATAAATAATATTTTGGGTTTAGTCTTATAACTAATTAGAAAAATTGACCAAAACTTGGAACTGGCAAAAAGGAGCTTGAATGTCCTTATAATGTCATACTAAAATAGTGTTTCACAGACCTAAGAATTGTGTAACTGTAGGTTAACATAGATTTCTGTCCTATAGAGACACAAATGTCAAGAAGAGATGATTGCTTTAAAGTTTATAGTTTCATTCTCTCATAGGACTTTGATCAGTTTTGCATCAAATTTAGAAAAATTATTTTGATATGAAGTACATAATTCTTTTCTCTAGTTCTGATAAATCAGCTTTACTATCTTGCAGGTTCCCTCATTAAAGAGCTAAGCAAATTTTTTGACATGTATTCATTCTATATTTGTATGAGTCATGCTTCTTGAAAATACTAGATCATTCGTTTATTGAACACTACTTCATATAAAACCCATAACGAAGCAATCAAAATAAAGAGATAAATGAGCTAGACTGTGACAGATAAGGTAGAAAGATTGCTCTCGAGAAGCTCACAGTAACACAAAGATGGACATACCGATGCCTTTCTTTTTTTTTTTGAGACGGAGTCTCAATCTGTCGCCCAGGCTAGAGTGCAGTGGCATGATCTCAGCTCACTGCAAGCTCCGCCTCCTGGGTTCACACCATTCTCCTGCCTCAGCTTCCCGAGTAGCTGGAACTACAGGCGCCCACCACCATGCCTGGCTAATTTTTTGTATTTTTAGTAGAGATGGGGTTTCACCATGTTAGCCAGGATGGTCTCGATCTCCTGACCTCGTGATCCACCCGCCTCGGCCTCCCAAAGTGCTGGGATTACAGGCATGAGCCACTGTACCAGGCCCATACCGATGCCTTTCCATGTGCCATGCCTGAGCAAAGTCCTTTAATGAATTCTTGTATTAAACTTTAAAACATTCTCTGTAAAATAGATACTAATGTAATTTTCATTTCCATCTTATAGATAAGGAAACAGAGAATTGGAAGGGTAAGTGACCTCCTTAGTATCACATGGCTTACATGACAGAAATGGCATTCAAAAATAGGAATGCCTAACACCAGTGGCCAACCCCTTAACTGCTAAGGTGTAGGGAGCCTTTAAATAAAGAACTCAACCCCCTTCTGGATACGGCCAGACACTCCTGGAAGCAGTGGCATGTGATTTTTAGAACCTGTGATGAAGAAACCTTAAACATTGCTTAATCAAATTCAGTGAACTTGAAGATTGATAAACTGAGGTGCAAAAAAAGTAATTTTCTCAAGACTAAATGATTAGAAGTGTCAGAGTCATGGTAACGTTGGTTCTCCTGACTTCCATCTAAAATTATTTCTCCTCCACAAAGATGACTTCCCAGGGTGTAAAACTTGCTCATCTACCAGTGATGCCTAAAATTGTGTTTATCTTCTAAAAAGGCAGACCACACAGTTCACCCCATGTGGTAACTAAAAATCCAGACCTATAAATGTCAAAAAGTCTGCCCATTTCCCTAAACTGGGGAACTTGCTCCAAGACAGACCCTTAGATTCTGACCCAGAGCTTCTTTAGTCTCTTCCTTTACATGCAATACCAACAAAGCTTGCTACTGAAGTCCAAACAAAAATGCCTGATGCTAAATTAGTTCTGATGTTTGTACCTGACATTGTTTCTGCACTGCTAAAAGCACAAATTAAACACAGTAAAAGTAGACAGTTCTAATAAACTGCAAGAAGGGGTCTTAAAGGCCATAAAAAGGACATAAACACTCAGAAAAAGCCCACCATCTGGGATCACCAACTGCAAAACAGCCCTGAATAGAGCCAGACTCACAGACCCACAAGAGAACTTAGTAGAAATCTAATTCACCACCCCTTCCGAATAAGGAAGAAGAAGGCATTCTCTTTAAAGCTTCTCTGCGAGACGATCATTCAACCTCTCCTTTATGATTTGTACTTACAAGTCAGCCCACTTGCTTTCAGGCAGATTTAAATTAGACATTTTTCTTATGCTCGCTTGAAATATGTCTCTCTTTTCTGGGTAAAGAAAATGCTATGAGTTTACACTTTCAATATCCCATTTCACTCAGACATAACAATGATAGAAAAGAAAAAAGGAAAAAAAAAAAAAAAAAAAGACACAGCTTCAAAGGGCCAGAAATAAATACAAAGTGGCAGAGCTGGGGTAAAAGCTTGCATCAGCTTGGCTCTTGGTCTTGCAAACAACAGAGGAAGCCAGGATGTTGCCTTTTGGAGAAATAAAAGTGCGTCCCCTACAGACAGCAAGCTGTCCTGGAGCGAGGCTCCCTCAGCAGGAGGAAGAAAGGAGGGCAGAACGTGAAAACCAGTCTAAGGTCATGGCCCACAGAAAGGTGAGACCTGCTAGGGCTGAAAGAAGCCCAGAAAGCCTCACTCTGGTAAGTGCTCGACCCGACTTCCCACAAGCCCAATGACATACACCTGTCATCTCCCCAGGATAGAGTCATAAGAATCTATAGAAAAACCCAGCTCTCATCTGAAAGTACTGAAAACAATTCAATATTACTAGAAACCAAAGTGATTCAGAGATAGAAAAGTAAAATCAAATAAAGCAACTTTCTGTGAAGATGAGCTTGCAAAGAAACAATTTCACATTGCAGGAGGAATGCTAATACTAAAACAGATGGAACGTTAGGGGTTAATTCACTGCCCATGGAACACAAACAATTTCCAAATGACTCTGAAGTACGTGACGTGTCCCACAACTTCTATGAATCGATGCTGTGTCTTTTTTTTTTTTTTTTTTTGTCTTTTTTGAGACAGAGTTTCACTCTGTTGCCCAGTCTGGAGTGGTGCAATCTCAGCTCACCGCAGCCTCCACCTCGTGGGCTCAAGCGATTCTCCAGCCTCAGACTCCCTAGCAGCTGGGACTACGGGTGCAAGTCACCACACCTGGCTAATTTTTGCATTTTTTTGTAGAGACAGGAGGCTTTTGCCATGTTGCCCAGACTGGTCTCAAACTCCTGAGCTCAAAGTGATCCACCCGCCAAAGTGCTGGGATTACAGGCATGAGCCACGGCGCCCAGCTGATGCTGTCTTCTAACAGCCTTCATTCAAATCTTCTACGCTGTGTTCCTGTTTGTTGTCTCAGAGAAGGTTGTCAGGAGTTCTCGTGATACTGAACTATGATTCCTCACAAAGGCAGAGTCGACAGGGTGCCTGGATTTCTCACCATCTCTTCTCCTTTTACCCTTGGTCTATGCAGAAAAGGACAAGTACACAGGGTGTGAATGTAAAGGTGCTTTGCATCTCATCAGTCGATTTGCTTTATGAACCAGATAGATTCTGTCTCCTTTTTTCTGTAGCCAAATGATCAAATATGTCATTGTCTCCTGAATATAAGCAGAAAATCTTGCATTTCATCATTCCATCACCCTTGGAGTCATCAAAGGCCTCCTGCCTTTCACAGCACAGATTTTGTTTTGTCTTGAAATTCTTCCACAGACTACCGACATTAGGCCAATAGTTCTCTGGCTGAGGTGGGTCTATATCACCCCTCCACAGCTCCCGAATAGTTTTTCTCAGCCAGCAGCTCTATCAGCACTCCCCAACAGCCGGTGTCCCCGGAAGACAGCAGAGCGCAGAAGTGTGGGGCACTGAGCGGCAGGGAGCTCAGCCCCACCACAAACTGGCTGGTGAGTTTAGGCAAGTCAGTTAATCTCTCCAAGCTCCTCTCACATCTGTACAGCAAAAGTAATAATAATGCCTGTCTTTTAGAGTTGTTTCATCAACTCATGTGTAGACACTGCTTAGCTAGTGCCTGACAAACAGGAAATGCTAAACTAACATTAGCTACTGTGACTCAGCTAGATTTTTCTTCCTCTTTTCTCACTTCATCAACAAAGGCCCGGTTTCCTAGAAGCAAAATGTCCTCTTCCCATTTCTCCACTTAAAGTTGAGCCCTGAGTTTGCAAATCAGCCCCACCTTTGGCTGCCATCAAATCAGGAAGCCTTTCTTTTGCAGACTATAAAGAACAGTAAAAGCAGAGCTGCCCTGCAGTAAAAAGGGGCTACAAAAAACAAAACGGAAACAAATACACACTTACAATAGCAGGAGACATAAAAAAAAATCTTGGGAAACAATCTGTGTCTCTGTCCTTAGAAAAAAACTTTAAAAAAGATCTTAAAGCTGTTACTGGAAGCTCTGTCTTTACAGTAATCCAGAACCTGTTTCCACCTGAAGTCCACACTGCACATTGAAAGGTGCCATGGGCAGGAACTCAGCCACGGCTTTCATATTTTCCCAAATCATCTCCACCAGCTCACCTAGCACCCTTTCAATTAAATTATTTAATTAATTGCGACATACTGCACTTGGTATATTTTCCACCAGAACTGAAGAAAGTTATCCCGATTGGGCCTAATGATTTCCCAGCTTGCAAAGCTCTTTCCTTCCTTCCTAGGAAAAGCAGGGCTGACAGACTGAGAACACCAGGTCCTCCACTTTGTCCCTGAGCAGCCATGCACAGCAGCAGCTGGTCAATGCTGCCACCATCTGGCCGTTTTTAGCATTAGTTTTCACTGAATGTTTACCAAGTGCATTTCGAGCAATATTTTCATTCTGCAGTATAATAACACGAAGGGTGGCTGAAAGGTGGAGATGACAGCGAACTGATATTTTCTTCCAACAAAACAGATGCACATTGCACTGCCTTGTAGTACATGCAGGCCAAAAAGTGAAGGACACTCACTTTGAGAAATCAAAGGAAAAGAAGAGTTTGGCTGAACTCTGAAAGAAAATGACCACACAGTATTGGATGACTGGGGGACCCTTTTGAATATGTGCATGATGATTCCTCCTTTTGATACTTTAATGTATGTTTGCACTTAATAAAGCCAACATGTGTTAAAAGAAATGTGCTTAAAATTAGCCCAAAAGAAATCAACATAAAAGTCAGGGCCGGGCGCGGTGGCTCAAGCCTGTAATCCCAGCACTTTGGGAGGCCGAGACGGGCAGATCACGAGGTCAGGAGATCGAGACCACCCTGGCTAACACGGTGAAACCCCGTCTCTAAAAAAAAAAAAAAAAAAAAATACAAAAGCTAGCCGGGCGAGGTGGCGGGCGTCTGTAGTCCCAGCTACTCGGGAGGCTGAGGCAGGAGAATGGCGTAAACCCGGGAGGCGGAGCTTGCAGTGAGCTGAGATCCGGCCACTGCACTCCAGCCCGGGAAACAGAGCGAGACTCCGTCTCAAAAAAAAAAAAAAAAAAAAAAAAAAAAAAGTTAGAATATAGTTAGAATATGACCTTTTCTTGAAACAATATAGAATCCACACTGAGGGTACACTGTGTGCTTACTCATGAGGGACTATGAAATATGACTAGGCTGAGGATGAATGAGGAAAGGGGCTTAGGATGAGAGATTGTCCATATCGATTAAAGGAAAATAATACTTCTTTCTTTGCATTAGCTGTGGTGAGTCAGGGCCTGGGGATGCCTACCATTTTGGATGTCTTTTCGTCTAGGGAAGCCGATAGAACAAGAAGTAAGCATGAAGTGGATGGCTGGAGTCAATTTAACGTCAGGCCTTTTGGAAATAATTAAAATGTTTAAAGGTGGACTTGCAGATCCAGCCAAGTTCACCAAAGTCAGGAGCCAGATAGATAGGGACCATAGGTCACACCTTAAGGAGCCATAATGAGGGTACCTGAGCCTCAGGAGATCAGTTCATGTGCTTGTCAATATTTCAGCAGGGTGACAGCCATTGGGAGTTGAATAGGTGTCAACGTGGCCAAGGAAGTGAGAAAATACAAATTTATCACATGACCAAGGACAGGTTATTTCTCATTTACAAACATGAAGGTTTGAGATCATTCTTGAGTTAGCTGAATTTTATTGCAGCCAAGAGATCTGAAAATGGAATCAGACCATCTGACAGCTGTAACTATGTGACATCCTCTGAATTGTGCAAGCCAGTAACAAAGAGACCACACCTGCACTGCCCAAAGCAGCAGCCATTGGCCACATGTGGTGATCCAGCACTCAAATATAGCTCATCCAAATTGGATGTGCTGTAAGTATAAAATGTAGGCTAGATTTTGAAGACTGTACAAATAGAACATAAAATATCTTAATGTTTATAAATTAACACATATTGAAATGATACTATTTTAGATAAATAAAATATATTATAAATTAATTTCACTTGCTTTTTACTTTTTTAAAAGTACCTTCTAGAAAATCCAAAATTGTACAAATGTGGCTTGCATTAAAGTTATCTTGAACAATAGTCTATATTACTATAATGCTACAGCTATAAGAACCTTAGAGATCTGAATGCATTTCTTTGTAGATTTAGAAAGTCTCAAAAGAGGTTAAGGAACCTGCCAAAGGTTACTTCCAAGTGTATTATTGGGGAATGTATCCCTCTGCTTCCTCGGGTTTTTTGTTTGTTTGTTTGTTTTGTTAGTTTGTTTTTGAGACAGAATCTCACTGTGTCACCCAGGCTAGAGTGCAGTAGTGCAATCTTGGCTCACTGCAACCTCCACCTCCTGGGTTCAAGTGATTCTCCCACCTCAACCTCCCTAGTAGCTGGGATTACAGGCATGCACCACCATGCCCAACTAATTTTAGTATTTTTAATAGAGATGGTGTTTCACCAGGTTGGCCAAGGTGGTCTCAAACTCCTGACTTCAAGTGATGTGCTCACCTCAGCCTCCCAAAGTGCTGGGATTATAGGCGTGAGTCACCACACCTGGCCTTTCATGTAGTTTTTAAATAACATACAATTAAAGTAGCTAATATTGAAGCCTAAGAACTTTTTTCCAAAGTAGTGCAAACTTTCTATACCTTAAATAATACTTTCTATATCTTAAATAATACTCTTTATTTAAACTAATTTGGTTATGGGGTAATACAGCCTCATCCTAGTCAGTCAAAAATATTTAACTTCTGATTCCTCCCTGAGCTTTGTCACTTTACTGGCAGCATTCTGCCAGCTTCTACAGTGATAGATGTGCTCACTGACTAATACCTTATGTCAAATATATACCTGAATTCAGAATTGTACTCCGCTTGCCTAAAGCCAGCAGTTTTCATCATGAATTGCTCAGGCTGTTTCCTCTATATAAACTCTGCCTTCAATCACAATTAAAAGTTTCATTTTCTAAACTCACAAAACAAAAAATATCAATCACATACCATGATAAACATTTCATATACCCCAAGTTTTTCACAAAACATCTTATTCTAACAAGGTAAACTAAACTTGGGTTTATATAAGGTACAAGATAAGCAAAGTCTTGATTCTGAGTATTTTAACTACAGATGTTACCACTGACAAAAATAATTAGTTTAAACACCAACTCTAGGGTAAACGTACTACTTTTATTTTAGGCATGCTGAATGCAAGTGGCCATGGGACACCCAAGTGTAAATGACTAGTACATTTGTGAATTACATCAGAGGAGGTAAAAACAGAAGTTAAAATATAGATAATGTCCCTAAGAGGAAAAAGTACCTACCACATTAAAAAAAATTAGTTACCCTTATGGAATACTCACAAATTATGGTATCATTAATGAAGAGTTGCTTGAAAAGACTGGATATGAAAAGTAGAAGTAGGTAGTCTACATGTCAGGAGGCTGACAATGGCATCAGAGAGATCACAGACATTCGAAACTGTAATGGGATCTGGCCATTAGGGATTTATTAAGACTGTACCAACATTCACTTACTCATCATTCTGGGTTTTGCCCCAAATACTCTATTGAAACTGCTTTCTTGAAACTCCATATGCAATGGTAACTTTTCAGTCTCTCCTTAAAAGTGTTAACTACTGCCTCTTTCTTGAAACTCCTTTTTTGGTTTGTTTACTTGCCAGAACATACTGGTGGTTGTCCTATTCTTCTATTTTTTCATTTATTTTCCTTTTGGGCTTTGGCTCAGACCCCATAATTACAGGTTTCACAAGTGTGTGGAATTGGCTGTCTTTTCTCTTTATCCTTTATTCATTGGAATCCCATACTTTCAAATATTCATCTAATTGCAGAGAATATCTCAATACTACATGACCTAGCACAGTGCTTCCTCCACATATCTGCCGAGTAAAGAAGGAAGACAGGCAGGCACGTGGCTCACACGTGTAATCCCAGCACTTTGGGAGGCCAAGGCGGGTGGATCACAAAGTCAGGAGATCAAGACCATCCTGGCTAATATGGTGAAACCTCATCTCTACTAAAAACACAAAAATTAGCCCACTGTGGTGGCACGTGCCTATCGTCCCAGATACTCGGGAGGCTGAGGCAAGAGAATCGCTTGAACCTGGGAGGCAGAGGTTGCAGTGAGCTGTGATCATGCCACTATACTCCAGCCTGAGTGACAGAGCCAGACTCCATCTAAAAAAAAAAAAAAAAAAAGGAAAGAATAAAAAAAGGAAAGGAAGAAGAAAAGAGAGAGAATGAGGGAGGGAGAGGTAGAATGGGAGATTCCATGGAGAAGGGGAGGCCTGGGAGGTAGAGCACCCAAGGCAACAAAGAAGTCCAAGATCTGGGGATGTTATGCGTAGCTTATATGAATTTGAGTTAAGAAAGAGGAAGGACGACATCCTCAACTTACCTGTGTTTGTCACTGAGGTTTAGAAAAGGAGAAAAGATGTGAGTGACATCTGAAGTCATATGAGAAGGCAAGTAGATGCTAAAATAAGGAAGATAACTATGGGTATGGTAAAGAATCACAATGAGTTTACCCTTTCATTAAAGACAACTAAGCTGGGGGATGCTTGAGTTAGGAAGAACACAGTATATCCATCCTCAGAGGGTTCATTTGGATGTAATTCTCACTAAAGAAAGTTGGGAAATTTTGTCCTAGCACATCCCTTAAATATATCTCCCTAGAACAATAAAATCAATTGAAAATTTGTATTGTGTGGGAAAAAAATTCCATGGTCAAATAATTTTGAAAACCGTTGGATTTTAAAAAGTTAAATAGGTTTGGCTTCTTTGCTGTAAGACATTATAATGAATTTTATAAACTAATATTGTGTAATATAAACCTTGAAGAAAGATAAAGACTATTTTTCCCAACTGAACATTGTTTTTACTCTCCACAGAGCATCTGAAAGACCGATAAAGATCACAGTTCTATTTCATTGTGATTGCATTTATTGGTATATAATGTGTATCCACCCCTACATTAAGTGCTTATGTGCTAAGAGAGATAGTATTGGAAGATTTTGTTGCTACCTTTGAGAATAAAACATTCTAATTAGGGAAATTAGAGAAAAGCTAAAGATAGTTCATGATACAATCATAGGTCCTATGAGATCAGATTCCAAATCCAGAAGAAAAAGAACCAGACAACACTATCTAAATGTCATGATTCTCAATTCTTTACTTTGTTAAATACATCACTATAAGTAGAGGCCAAATGAAGAAAACAGATGAGGCACAATAAACAGGAGAAAATATATCCATGATATTAAACTTCAGCCCAATTCCACGTTTTTTTCATAAATACAAACATACAGTCAGATAGAAGGAATAAGTTCTAATGTTCAGTGGCGGAGTAGGGTGAGTACAGTCAGCAACAATGTATTATATATTCAAAGTAGCTAGAAAAAAGAACTTGAAATGTTCCCAACACATAGAAATGATAATCTAGGTAACGGATACCTCCAAACCTTGACATTATACATTCTATGCATATAACAAAATATCACACATAGTCCATATACATGTAAAATATATCAACAAAAAAGAATATAAATAGGACCAATTAATAATCTTTAAGGCAAAACAACAGTCAATATTCTGAGATTTAGTCCCACTAGTAAAAAAATGTAATAATTCAGTTGTGTCCACGTATTTCTCCCTACTGTGACCAAATTATTAAGAATATATGGTCACGCCTGTAATCCCAAAACTTTGGGAGGCCAAGGCGGGCGAATCACAAGGTCAGGACATTGAGACCATCCTGGCTAACATGGTGAAACCCACGCTCTACTAAACAATTAGCCAGGTGTGGTGGCAGGCACCTGCAGTCCCAACTACTAGGGAGGCTAAGGCACAAGAATGGCGTGAACCCAGGAGGTGGAGCTTGCAGTGAGCCGAGATCGTGCCACTGCACTCCAGCTTGGGCGACAGAGCGAGACTCCGTCTCGGAAAAAAAAAGGGGAACAGGTCAGCTTATATTTTAAAAGGAATTTATCTATAATCTTCATTTTAATGATTTGACCACATTCCTACTTCATGGCACAGGAAAGAATACAGCACAGTTGAGGGAGTGAAGCACACATTAGAACGATCAAGTATGTATTCATAAGGACAATAACAAAGTCCTTTGTTACTCTTAGGGGCTATGATTCACATGAGAGATCTATGTGTGTTAGGGGATTGGAAAAACTGGGCAATGAATAAAAAGAAGTGGCACAAGAAAACAATAAGAAAGATAGAATTGGCAGAGAACTGGATTCTCTTTCAGGGACCTACCGTTCCATCCCCACCACAGGCCAGAATTCGCAGATTTGGTACTTTCCTATACAATTCAAGCCTGTAGAGGAAATAGAAGAAAAAGTAAACAAAAGAACATTTCACTGGCTAGAGCAGAGAGAAAGCAGAGGACAACATGGGTAGGGGCGGTGTCCACTGGAGAAAATGTATGATCGTGAGGATGACAATGCTATCATAGGTCCCAAGTAACCACAGGAGGAATGACTCCCACAAGTGGAACAGGTGTAGGCATCAGACATTATTTTTGAATGAATAATTCAACGTTAGAATTTAAGGGATTTTAGGATGTCCTAGTTTTATTTCTCATAACTTTTATTACATGTCAACATTATGTTTCTCATTAGTTTTGACTTCTTTCTCTTTTCCCATCATTTCCTCTTCTCCTTTCCCCAAGAAAATCATCATGAATTGATAATCAATAGTCCTTATATATCCCCTCTTTATATTTATTAGCTTTCCCTGGATGTATTTACTTTTTCTAACTTACACTTTCTACTCTTAATCCTAAGAAATCTTTTTCAATGAGACGGGGAGGCTTCCCCATTATCATTACTATCACATCTACGATTCCATCTAGCCTGTCTCTCAGCTGAGTCACTTACACACCACTTTTACCTCCAACCCAAAGTGGGAAGATTGACTGATTTTTCTTTATCTCAAACTTCCCTGCTTGAAATAAGATCATTTTGTCTTTCCTCTTGGTTCTCAGGAAAATGCAGTGACACTGCTCCTGCTAAATCTTTCGCTTAGGTGAAGCTGTAATTGAGAAAGTATCACCTATTTAAATCACAAAATACGGGTTTCTTCTGAAAATATTTCCTGTCCTACCATGTTCTTTATGGTGACCTCTGAAGTGTCTCTCTAGGGTCTAACTAAAGTGATAAAATCTTGAGAAAATAAGCTCCTAAAATGGCACATCCCAGGATAGCAGATTTGCCTTAGCACAATAAAGTATAGAAAATAAATATATGGGGTGTGTGTGTGTGTGTGTGTGTGTGTGTGTGTGTGTGTGTATTATAGGGACACAGAGAGAAAGAATCTTGCAGCAAACTCAACTGGCAAAGAAATTTATACATTAAGAAAATAACAAATTAATTTTAATATTTCCTAATCTACATGCTTAAAATAAGTAATTTATCCATTTTATACAATACTATTTATCTAGAAATCACCTATTCCTCTGATATTGTTACTTATTAAAAAATAAATGGTATCCTTGTGTTCTAACATTTATCAGATAACATCTGAACTATCCTAGTACATGAATTTAAAACAGGGAGACAGAGAACAGCAGAAGTGTCCTTGGTCTTTTCCACTGTGTGCCTCTCCACCAAAGGGGAGAAACAGGATATGGGTCACCTACAATCTAGAGTTTGTTTTAAACACTTCTAACAAAAGCAGGGAATGAGATTTCTGAGATGCTCAGAAAAGGGATTGAGCAGGAATTAATATGTCTTCCCCACACTTGTGCAGAGTCCTCAGGTATAATCAATTGATTCTGTCTCTCGTACACACACACGCGCGCGCGCACACACACACACACACTCTTCTCAGTTCAAATGTTCGTAAACAAATATGGCTCCACCCTCCACAGACATACATTTACATTCCCACTAATGTGCATCTCCGAAGTTGTACATGAAGAAATAGAAAAACAATGGGTCCTTTCTCAATTCACAGATTTGTGGAGAACAGTCTACAGTTACACACATGTAAGTAACAAACACACTAGACGTATCCTGAGTTAATAGCTGAGAAGATATGTTTTGAAGGGAACTAAGCCAAGAAAGAGTAGGAGAGAACTTTAGATGAAGTTTTAAAGGAAGGAGATACAGGTGAGAAAGTAGATGACAGACGGTCAGGAAATACCTCACAAGGTAATCAGATAATGAAGCAGAAAGCGCTCACTTGCCTAAAATACTTATGGACCATGGAGAATATTTCCAGACTTACGCATCTTTTGGCCCTTCCTGAGAAAGATCAAAGACTTGCCGTGGATTCAGGTACCACATGAACATCTGCAGGACTTTGGTTCCCTGTAAAAAATAAATACACAAAAAGGCAATAATAGGAAGAAATTTCCCACCGATCATTTAAAAAATCAATCCTTTTATTTAAAATAATACACGGGGAATGGTGGCTCATCCCTGTAATCCCAGCACCTTGGAAGACTGAGGCAGGTGGATCGCTTGAGCCCAGGAGTTTGAGACCAGCCTGGGAAACATGAAAAAATCCTGTCTCTACAAAAAATACAAAAATAAGCCAGGTGTGGTGACGCATGCCTTTAGTCCCAGCCGAGGAGGTGGAGTGTGCTGTGAACCGAGATCGCACCATTGCACTCCAGCCTGAGTGATAGGAGTGAAACCCTGTCTCAAAAAATAAAAATGAGTGAGTGAATGAATGATGAATAAGTAAATAAAATAATATCTAATTATAAGCAGTATAGAAGTGTAGTTAAAATCACCACCTTTGGTCATGGATATACATAGGTTGAATGTCAGGCTAGATGTTTATCTAACCTACGTAACTCTGGGCAAGTTTCTTAACTTCATTTAGCTCAACCCACCTTTTCTTTAACACAGAGATAAGAATACCCAGTTTGCAGACTTGTTGCAAGGATTAAAAGCCATAATTTTTGAGAAGTACATTACAGTGTTTAAAATGCAGTAAGCCCTTAATGAATAATATTTATTTTACTATCATTAATGTATAACAATCCATACAGAAAAGTTATTAGTGAACCTATGTAATTTGACATTAATTTTCACTTTGTTGTGCAGATTATTGTCTGTATAATATAAAATATGGGCAGCATTAGCTAAGTATTAATATAATTGTATTTATGTATTTATTTTATTTTATTTTATTTGAGACGGAGTCTTGCTCTGTCACTCAGGCTGGAGTGCAGTGGCATGATCTTGGCTCACTGCAAGCTCCACCTCCCGTGTTCACACCATTCTCCTCCCTCAGCCTCCCGAGTAACTGGGACTACAGCCACCCGCCACCACACCTGGCCTTTTTTTTAATTTTATTTTTTTATTTTTAGGGGACACGGGGTTTCACCGTGTTAGCCAGGATGGTCTCGATCTCCTGACCTCGTGATCCACCCGTCTTGGCCTCCCAAAGTGCTGGGATTACAGGTGTGAGCCACCGCGCCCGGCCAATATAATTTTATGGAAATACTGTTTTCTAACTGAAGCAAAAGTATCCCAGGCTCCCAGTTATTTTATACATATATAAAACTTCCTTAGTAAGATCACAGCTTACTTTGACATTTTCAATCTCCATGGCTATACCGGTTTGTTTAAGCCAAACACTTCTCTCTCACATGAACATTTTTGGGGCGTTTTAAGTAACTGTGACATTTATAGAGATCATCATTATAGCAGACATAAGGTCACTTTAGAGATCATTTTTAAAGTGGATTGAGCAAACAAGAAATTCAAGAAGAATCTTTTTATCAAGCAATACCAAAAGAGCTTTAAAAATGAGCAGGATGCCCCATTTTATCACCCATAGCAAATAATATTTGAGCAGTTGAGCCGAGTGTATTGCTCATAATATTGTTGTTTTAGTAGATATCATAATTGCTCTTTCTTAAAATATTCCTAGGTTTGTTTAACTAAAAAACTGCATTTAAGAGTCATCCTAGTATAGTAAACATAGTACGAGATTTCAGGTCAAATTAACTTCAGTGTTCTGAGTAATCATGAGCATTTATAACCCTGCAGAAATGCAGTATATAAAATAGAAAGGATGTCCACTTTCCAGGGTGAATATGAGAATTAAATCAATCAGTAACAGTCACGTATCTAGCACAGTATGTGGCACAAAACAGACCTTTGTTAATGTTAATCCTTTTCTTTTTTGCAGCCTGTTAATCTATTCATTAAATTACACTTGCGAATGTGAGCTGTAAAGTGTAGCTTATAATTATCACATTGTTACTCGTGTTGTTACATAGGCCAATGCAGGTCTTTTGTTGCATGTACCAGCCAAACCTGTAATTTGAAAGTTCTGCCTTATCATGTGCTTGCTATAATTTTAGGAATCACACTCTATCTAATAATTACAACGAATCCTTCAGTTTCACCAAATGACATATTTTGCTTCCTATCAAATTCAAGCAGATTTAGATCTATGTACACACTAAATACTGGATCATTTTCCCTCTTTTCATGCTGAGCCTTGCTATGAAGTATGTTTGAGATTATCTTGAATAATCTTTTATGTTTAATAGGTAACACGGGAGTTATTTTAATGACCAACTAATTTCTAAAACATTTCCAACTGACTTGCTAGAAAATTCTTTGTTCAGGCCGGGTGCGGTGGCTCACGCCTGTAATCCCAGCACTGTGGGAGGCCAAGGTGGGCAGATCACGAGGTCAGGAGATTGAGACCATCCTGCCTAACATGGTGAAACCCCGTCTCTACTAAAAATACAAAAAAATTAGCTGGGTGTGGTAGTGGGCAACTGTAGTCCCAGCTACTCGGGAGGCTGAGGCAGAAGAATGGCGTGAATCCAGGAGGCAGAGCTTGCAGTGAGCCGAGATCACGCCACTTCACTCCAGCCTGGGCGACAGAGAGACTCCGTCTCAGAAAAAAAAAAAAAAAAAGAAAAAAGAAAAGAAAATTTTGTGTTCAGTTTTAGATTCCTAGAGTAGTTTGAATTGTTGATGTTAATTACTCCTTTCCACCTTTGCTATAGGAGAATGCACATCTCAGTTTCAGCCTCCCTATCATGCAAACATTACTAGGTAATTAACATCTTCCAAAAAATAAAAATAAAAGGCATTGAGAGATTGTTTTCCTTAACTTGAATTTCTCTAAAAGGTCTGAGTGGCCGCAGAGGTGCCATTTCTATTGCAATCTATTGGAATAACATCCCTGCAATCGTGTAGAGATAATTTGCATAGCCAGACATGGCTACCCTGTTGAAGTTGACATTCAGGCATGATATGACTACATCTTTTAAAAAGTAATCTTCTTTCCAAAATATGGTATTTATTGCCAAAAATGGTAAGTGTTTAAAAGAAAGCATTGAAAAAATGCTCCACCTAGTGGGTGGAGAAACAAAGATCTAACTCACACATTTAAACGAATTCTATTAACTCTGCTGTTACCTCTAGGTTAAGTCACTTTAAAGCTTTAATAGAAGTAATTTATTAAATGTAACTGAATGGTTAGACAAATATTAATTCACCAGGAGAAGAGTAATTTGTTTCTTCCTCAATAGTAGGATTAAATCTGCTCATTTAGACACCTGTCACTCACTAACAAGTCTCCAACACTCTCATAGTTATCACATGAATGCCAAACACAAAAACTGCAACTTTTGTGCAAGAGTCTAATTTTCTCTAAATGAAAAAAAAAAAAACAGCTTATATGCCAATCCCAATCCATGCATGCTGTTGTAGATATACCTCACTGACCACAGAACTTTTTTAGATACTATAAGAATGGGTATTCCTAAGGAGTGAAAAGAACATTATTCTTCCAAGCAGCAGGTACTGGCGAGGGAGTGCAACAGGAGAATACAAATTCCCAAAAAGTGGCTGGATTTAACAAGAGTCATTCATTCACCTACTATGTGACAGGCACAGTTTTAGGTAAGAGAATACAGAGAAATACGCAGATGAACAAGGCAGAGGTGATCTTGCTCTCAGAAGGAAGTTCTGTGCATTCTTTATAAAGGAAAACATAATGACAGTTGTTGGGGGTGTGGAGAAGCAATCAAGAATTGATCCGTTCAAACAGCACATCAATCTTCATCAAAGCACCATAACTCTACTGTAGGCTGAAACTCTGCTATGTTACTAAGTCTTGGTTTATATCATGCAGGCATTGTCTACATTACAGAAAGAACAACTGCCCAGACAATAAGAAAGGCCTGAGAAAAATACATTAATGAGAGGAAGGGCTTAAGAAATAATTATTTCAAACTGCTTCAAACAATCCAAACAGAATGCCTCATTTATTCAGTAATACGTATTGGGCCCCTACTCTGTCCATGTGTACCATCAGGATCTCAGAATCTACTGGAAGGAGAGCAAAACAAAATAAATTAATTCACTAAAGAAGAGAACTTCTCTGATACAGATGTCTGCTGAGGAGGATGAGTGCCCAGAGGAAACACTCTTAGCCCAAGTTGAGAGATTAGAAGGCATTGTAAGTAAAATATCTGAAATGTGTCTTGAAAAATGAGTAGAGTTAACTCTTTCTTTCCACCCCAAATAGATGAAGAAGTTTCAGAGCTTGGGATTTATAGAAAACAAGGAGTCATTGAAAAGTCTTAATTAAGAGATTCAGACCACCCTTTTTTTTTTTTTTTTCTCCAAACTGACTTTTTTTTATGCATCACTCTGGCTACAGACTAAGAAGCCAGACCTATCACAGGGGCTAGTTTGGGTCTTAGCTGCCCAGTTCTCCCACCAATATTATGATTTCAGAAATAGGACTTTTCATAGATTCATCATTTGGTTGTTTTAATTCCATCTGTTGAGGCTGGCTGGACAAGAAGATCTTGAGGTTAGATTTTGACAAGTGTCCTCATCTATTGACTGCCCTCTGCCCTCTTCCCTGCCTACTCTAAACCTTAGGAGCCTAAACTTTTATCTAAATGTAATTATCCTTGAATTATCACTTGGTTGTGAAGTTTCCAGTACTGCAGAAAAGTAACTACTTCATTAAAGTTGTTTGTCCAATTATTTAGAAACAGTTTTGGGACTAAAATTTCTCATCTGAAGTTATTTACTCTGTCTTCCCCTTCTCCCCACCTTGATGTGACTGGCCCCCAACTTAGGAGGGGTGGCCCTAGTCTGAGAAAGCCTATTCCCAGATGGTGGTGTAAACTCAGCTGGCATGAGTCTGTCCACAGACTGGATACCTCTTCCCTGATCACCCTAGTGATAAAGACCTGGGGCCTTTAATCCAAGGATCCAACTCCTGCCATACCTCTATCCTAGGATTCCACATTGAACAGCGTGCAAAGCCAGGGTCTGGATCCCTCGGCTCTGGGGGATGATCAGCTAGAATCATCCTAGAGGTCAGAACGTTGCTTTACCCTGAAGTTAAAGTCTAGGTCACTGGAAGAGAAAGTCATGAGAGAACGTGAGGGAGAGACAGTGTGAAAGCAGGAAACACTGAGAAATATCACGGGATTCTATAGAACTCAGAAATATGCTAATGAGCCCAGGACCTCAAAGATAAATCTAAGTTTTGACATTAAGGCAAACAGAAGTGTAAGGGAGGGGGCCTATTTCTCTAGTACTCGAAAGTTTCCACACACAGGAGGGGATTGCATCGGAGTAAACTTTATCTTCCACTTACTACCTCTTTCCACAGAAGGAGGTATTCAAAGTGGAAATTCTTGGCTGGGCACAGTGCTGTAATCCCAGCATTTTGGGAGGCCGAGGCAGGCAGATCACCTGAGGTCAGGCATTTCAGACCAGTCTGGCCAACATAGTGAAACCCCATCTCTACTAAAAATACAGAAATTAGCCTGGTGTGGTGGCACATGCCTATAATCCCAGCTACTTGGGAGGCTGAGGCAAGAGAATTGCTTGAACCCGGGAGGTGGAGGTTGCAGTGAGCTGAGATCGTGCCACTGTACTCCAGCCTGGGTGACAGAGCAAGACTCCGTATCAAAAAAAAAAAAAAAAAAAGAGTTGAAATTTTGGTCCCTGATTCCTCAAATAATTCAAATCCCAATAATACAATAGCAGCAGCGCTACCAAGCTCTACAGCTTTGCAAAACACCCAGTGTCATCTCTACCTTAAGAGTGTTGGAAAAACAAAGAGACAACTACTGTGAAGTTTAAAAGAAGAGATTTAACAACCTAGGTGCTCATCAACAGAAGAATGGATAAAGAAAATGTGGTACACATATGTAATGAAATAGTCTTTGACCATAAAAAAGAATGAAATCCTGTCATTTGCAGCAACAAAGATAGAACTGGAGGTCATTATGTTAAGCGAAATAAACCTGGCACAGAAAGACAAAAATTGGCGTGCTCTCACTCATATGTAAAGGAACTAAAAAAGTGGATCTGACAGAGGTAGAGAGTAGAATGATACTTACCAGAGGCTGGGAAGGGTGTGGTGGGGGCAGGGAATGACCAGAGGTTGGATAGTAAATACAAACATACAATTACATAGAAGAAATAGGTTCTAGTGTTTGCACAGTGGGGTGACTATAGTAAACTACAGTATATCGTACCTTTCAAAATAACTAGAAGATTTGAAATATTTCAAACACAAAGAAACGACAAATGTTTGAGGTGACAGATGTGCTAAATACCCATTATACATGCCATAAATGTATCAAAATAGCATATGTACTCCATAAGTATGTACAAAAAATAATGTATCAATTTAGAAAAAAATTAAAGAGTTTTAAAATATGGAATTTCTTAAAAGAAAGACATAGAAGCAGTCCTTATATATGTTCATCCCGATACATTCCTTCAAAATGTTTTCCTTACACAAGTAAAATATTATATAAAGAAAAAAAAGCTATTTTTCTTGCCAGTAGGTGGCAATATTGCCCAGTAATTTACTTAAAAAACAAGACTAAGCAAGTTGAAAATGAAAAAAAAAAAAAAAAAAAGTCTAAAAGCCTAAGTTTCAAAGAGGAAAAGAGACAGGCATGCTTTATAGCTAAAAGCAGGTGAATAGAATAAGTAAATTACGAAAAGGCAAAGCTCAGGATCTAACAAAAAATATCTATTTTTCTATTGATCACAGTAAGCTCCTGCTAACCAGAGTATGGTTCTCTGAGCAGCGGTATCAGCACCTGCGAGCTTGTGACGAATGCAGCATCTTCCGGCCCACCCCGACTTACTGAAGCAGAATCTGCATTGTAACACGATTCCCAACCGAGTCATATGCACATTAAATTCCACCATGTTACTCCTCTGTTCAAAAGCCAAAAGGTTTTTTAACCTAAAATATTTTAAACAGCACAAAAACTACTTTCCATTGCATAAATCCATAGTCTTCAATACGAAGTATCCTGTTTCTTGGAGACATGATTCCATAGGATCATTCTGATCTTTAATCACATTTCCAAAAACTTAATATGCACGCACCACTCATCATGTTGTCCTCAAAATGAATAATCGGCATCATGACATCTGTTCTTCTAATCCTATTATACAATTAATTAACTATGTGCTGTGTTCTAGCAATCAGATTCAATGGTGGACCTGTATCCCAACAGTGAAGACGCACATAGAGCAGTTACGTTGCAGTTCATATCATGCAAATGTGTACCAAGGGCTATCGAGGCATAGTGGACAGGACGATTGATCTCCAGAAATGGTTCAGAAAGGCGCCACTGAGCCTTGAAGGATGAACAAGAATTTGCCAAACAGGAATCTGCCACAGTAAAGAGCAGGAAAAGGACAGTCCTTCCAGTCTTCTCTCCTCTGCATAACTAAGTAGTGTCCATCTTTGATTTCAGCCATGTCCATGACACCATTTCCTTATCACTCCCAAGTCACTGCTTACCTCTGAAATACCATAGCACTGCAGTCTGAGCCACTCAATTTAGAAGTCACATGCAGTTAATGTTGCTTGAATTATTTTCCATTTGTTCCTTTCGTGTCATTAACAAACAAGATGTCTTTAGAAAAGTTCATTTAAGCTTCCTTGACCTCTCTTTTCTATTTAGTGAAATAGGAAGTAATATTAGACAATCTCTGAAGTCCCCGTTACTAATAATTTATACATAGACTGGAATAGGAACAGGCTACGTCTTAACTGGATCATCAGCTCCTTAAAGAAATAGATAACTCACAAGCTTCTGTGTGCCCTAGGGAAGACAGCTTAAAATGATTTAATAAATGCATCTTATATGTGGACTGTCATGACAAAATATATTTGAAACTAATTAATATGTGATGCTCAGGTGGCCAAAATCATGGAACCAATTACATTTCCATGTTTCATGGTTCCCAACTGCATCTATAACCTTTGATAGGACATAGGGATACTAGCCTAAGAGAGTGGGTATGGTTCAGGGAAAATTAAACCTCATTTCAAGGAAACTCATGTCTAGGTCCTCCTCTAATGATGTCTTAGAATTGCCATCATTACTCCACGAAGATCTCTCAGCAACTCAAAAATGCAGCTCTTGAAAGCAAATGGTTTCTTTGCTTACACAAACTTCTTTTCCTTGTTCTCCAAAATGTTAATACACATTTTTATCATAAGCTTTTGAGAATTTTGAAGAAAGAGATGAAAGGAGGCATAATATTTCATCTAAATCATAAGCTCCCATAAGAGAAGTTTTATTGTAATTAATACATTCCAGACAATGCCCATTGTCTTTAGTAATAAGAACATCATCTTGGACCATTGGGTCAAGTCAATTCTAATTATACAACTTATCTTCCTTATATGGGATGGCTAAAGGGTTTCAAATCTCCAGTTGTTTATTGTAAAACTTGAAGGAATCTTGTCTCAAAATGTAAAATATATACTTCATGGATAAAGAAAATATTTTCTCATCCAAACTCAGATGAAAATAACAGAAAATTAAAGCCCATAGAAGAGTATTGATAAGAAGCCTCAGAGAGTGGGAGGAGAATGGGATGAAGAGACAAAGACCAGGATTCAAGAACAAATTCTGTCTTTAAAGAGCAGTGTGACTTTAGGCATGCCTTTAGACTTAACTTTTCTAAGTCAATTTGTTTATTCTCAAAGGAGGTAAGTATCTGTACTATCGGATTTGGACTAGGGCCAAATGAAACCTTAAGAAGTTGATATTTTCTATAATATTGGTGGTATTTGGTAGTGATTATCATGACTTACAAATCATCCTTTTTTCTTCTCTGAGGATAGGGACGAAAGTAGTTGTATCTAAATTGCAACAGAAAGAAATAAAAAGAAGTTGATAAAGGACCTCCTAACTACAAGAATTGAGGAATCCTGAAACATATGAACTAAGAGAAATTCTGGAATATCCTTTCTTGAAAATTTGTAAGGAAAAAGTCAGTAGTTAGGTTTCTTAAGTGCCTCTGTTATAGTCTTATATGGAAGCAGACAGACAAATTATAGAACATCTAGGTTTTACCCAGCCCTGTAATGTGTAAAGCTATCAGAGAAACAATAACCTTGTTCCTAAGAAACCGGTGTCTTCCAAAGCTTGGGATCCTAGTGGTACTATTTTAATTGGCCATGAGAGTTGTGTCTTCAAGAACTTATCAAAACTTCTCAGTTAAAAATCATGAAAAATTACTCACCTGGTTGCCTCCACTCTTGGGATTCACAAATACAAGCAAGGGTTTCATGAGAGGAGAAGAGATGGGTTTTATCACAAAAGGACGACCTTTGTTTTCCTGCTGAAAGAAGCAATCAGCACTGTTAGGATACACATCCATGGCTTGAAAGGCAACCCCAAGGCAAGGGAGGTGGAAAAACCCTACATTTTGTTTCCCAGGGCTGACTCTTAACATGACTTCCATGTAAGACTTGGAAGAAAGTATCTCAAGTTATCATTTGCTCCGCAGAATTAAGCCAGGCTTTTTATTTTACTCTGTAAATTCCAAATATTCCAGAAATATTAGTTTTGATCTTCATCATCATCATCCTGGGGATAACATTTCCAGGCAAGTGCAGAGGTTAGTTTTGAGTGGTTGTTTTTTAAAAAGAACAGAAAGAATTCTCTTGTGGTTAGAGTACAGTGAGGAGAAAGCAGTCGTAGAAGATAGATCAGAAAAATCAACTTAGATCTGATCTCATAGGGCAGAGTAGATTATGGAAAGAAAGTGAAAATTCCTCAGAATAAAACTCTGAAACACCTACTTCCATCCCTCTTTTACTGGCTTTTCTTTTAAAGCTTGTTCTCTTCTTCTTCCGATTTGAAGCCTTCAGTGAGTTCTGTAGGGAGAGAGAGAAAAACGCCTGAGCCCAGAGGCAACCAGTCCAGGAGCTTTCCCATGCAGAACCAAGTAGAAAATGGCGGCAGCGCATGCTATTCCACTGCATGCTTCTCATGCTTTCACACTTCCAAGCCACTGTTCATGGGTAAGCCACAGACAGAAATCAGTTGAGTGCTTCAGAGTAAGCGACTGACTCTCTACCACATGGAGAGGCAGGGAGTAAGAACCCCAGAGGCTCTCATGGACTCACATAACAACACATGTTATACCTGCCAACCCTCCCAGTAAAAATGGAAGAATCCCAAATTCTCTGAGGGGCTCCAGTCTCCCGCCCAACCAGGTTCGTCTCCCGCCCAACCAAGTTCAAGTTCATCTCCTGGTATGGAGATCACCTATGTGGAAATGTAAAAAAGGAGGCCATTTTCATGTTTTCTTTTTTTGTTGTTGTTTTTTGTTTTCTGTTTTTTTGGGGTTTTTTTCTCAGTTTACTCTTTTGGTAATGATGTTTTCTAGTAATAGTTATAAAATGACTCTTGACCCTACCAGAAATTTATGATCCAACTGTCCTATCAGTTGTCTGACTTGCAAAATGCAAAGATAATACTCACCTTAAATCACTATGACAGTGGGGTGGAAGTCATTGTTCTTTCTTTCTCTGTCTAAAGACCTAATGGTTTAAAAAGTTTCCCCCCTCCCGGGTAGCCTTGATTTTTTTCTTCTCATAAAAGTGCCTCAAACTTGTTGAAATACAGTGACCCCCAAATTTACTTTGTCTTTCTCTTTCTAGAAATTTTATAGACCACAATATTGTGATTACTTCAACTAACCATTTTCTCTTAACATTTGATATAGATGCTTTGAGTAGAACCTGTCATAGGGATCAGTCACAACCCACTGATTGAAGACAAGATAAAAACAGATTTAATTAGTGGAGAGTCAATGATCAATTAGACTGCTATCTTTAAAAGGCAAGATATTACTGACCATATAATAGATGTTTAACAAAGTGTTGACAGCAAGAAACGCAGAATTCTTAAATCAAAAGTTTACATAAGTATATATGCATGCATTGTTTGAGTAAAGTTGTCCAACAGCCTCAAGAAATGCAAATGTCTATTCTTCTACTTTTAATGTATTCTTTTTTTTTTTTTTGAGCATTCAAAATAATCTTTAGTATAAAGTACATATATTAAGGCATCCAAATTAGTAAGCTCCTATTTAGCTTTTATTTTACTTTGACTTGGATTTGGGGGAAATAAAATAAGTTGATGTATGACCTGTGTTCACCAGGGTTGAGGGAAATTTTCAAAAACTACCATCTGTCCCAAGGTTTTCTTTCCCCATCAGATTAAAAGATCTCAGGATCTCAGAATCACACCAGAAAAAGAGAGATCCAGGAGCTCATGGGTGCTCTAGACCCCAGGTCATTCCTCATCACTCACTGTTGACTATACTTCCCCCTGAAAATAGATCTTCAAGTTTCTAAATTCCCAGTTAAATGGGTCTTTTATCATGTCCCTCACTGAGGAACATTTTGCATTATGAAAGTATTTGCTATATTTTGATAGATTTCTGTTTGTTTAAAAGGGAAGAAAGGTGATTTGGAATCATTAATCATTTAATCAGCCAAATGATCTAAGAAGAATGCTAGAAACCATGAGTCTGGCAGGAGCAGTATGTATTCGATGTCAATTAACAATGCTCGAAATGCTTCTCTACCATCTCTACACATTGGCATCACCCAGAGAGCTTTGAAAAATGCTCATGCCTGGGCCCCATCAACTATTCTTTCATCTGTTTCGGGAAAAGCCCAGGCAAGGATATTTTTTAAAAGTTCACCAGGCAATTCTATCACGGAGTGATGGCAGTAGAAAGAGGAAAGTGTGGAGACACATAGATTGTGTTAAGCAGAAGATGAACAGAGACAGGAATATATGTCCGGTATGGACTCTGAATCTCCCTGTTATGAGATCAGTGACCTTGGCCGAGTCAGTCAAACTTCTGAAATAACAGTTTCTTAATTTTAAAATGATGGTGACACTACCCACCTCATGGGACAATTATGAAGTTATAACCAGCAAAGGCATGTGAAGCAATTAGCTGGGTATTCATCCCACCATAAGCACTTCAGTAAATGTTAGCTCATTCTAAACAATGCCTCATTCTCAGCTGTGTGTCCCCAGCACTGAGCACAAATTCCTGGCATATAGTATACACTGGAATCATTGTTGAAATAATGAATAAATATTACTATGATTCACAGCACTTACTGAGCCTCTCCTGATTTGGGAAAGGATCCTTGGGAAGTGATGCTTGCCTCCTAACTTATTCGTAGTTTTAATTCATTTACTGCCAAGAGCAATGCCAGATACCAAGTGCTTGCAGGAACATGCTATGGACCTGGGTCCTTGACAGGACTCCACAATTAAACTCCAAGAGACAGATCTAACACATCAGGCTAAGATTGCTTCTTAAAGTTGTCTGACCATAGAACTCACAGTATTTCAGGTGATTTTGATGATCAAGCATGTATGGGGAGCACAGAGTTAGAAAAACACATTAAAGTAAGGCTTGATGTCTGAAAACAGAGCAGGCAAAGAACTCAATTCTTATAGGGAACAGACACACAAAATGGACTTTTTTTTTTTTTTTTTTTTTTTTTTTTAACACAGAGGTAGCAAATACAAGTGCTTCTAGCCTCACCAAACCAAATGCATCTGAGGCCTTCTTCACTTCACAGAACAAGAACAGGGCAGAGACCAAGCACAGTGGTTGACTTACAGTACCTGGGTGCATCTATGTGAGCTCTGAGTAAGCTTACAGCCCTACGGATAGTCAAACACAAAAGATAAATAGTAGGAATTTCACAGCACACCTCAAAATCCCATGGTTCCCTTCTATTTTTGTATAAATACATCTCTATTTTGTATAAATATGTGTCTATCTTTATCTCTAGAAACAGATGGGTGTGAAGGCAGATTTTGTATATGTTTTGACCATGATGAAATAAATCACCTACTCTCGATAATCTACAGGATTGCTTATCCTGCCTGGGTCAGTATTGTTGAGAGAGTTAAACAAAAGAGCACACTTTTCGAGAATGGCAAAATTACGTCAATAAGTTACTGTGTAGAATTGTTAGTGATATATGCAAGAAACCTTTAACACTTGTCCTATGTTCCAAAACAAAGCATCTCTATTATATCAAGTGTAGCTAACTTGGTGATACAAAGCATGCGCTTTAAAAGATCAACACTAAAAACACAGTGAAGTGCTGTACCCTCATTTGGATTTTTGCATTCTTCTGATTCCAACAGTAGTCGCCCCCTAGACATTCTGTGCCTGCTCTTTTGTTAAAGACCTAAAGGCTTTTTGTTTTCCTGTACTTCATACCAGGATAATTTTACCTTGCACGGAAATAATCCTATCAACAAAATCCTGATCTTACTTATGACTCCTTGCTGGGCTATTAAGAAATACTTGTGGGTAAATCACTCAACTGTGACTGCAACTTAACTACTTCTTACTAGTCTTCCGGGATTTTTCCAGGTTATAAGATCACAAATGACTGGTTATAATAACAGATCTCAAGAGAAGAGATCTGTTCTCTCTTCTGTGTCATCCCAAATAAAGTCTTCCCCCCATCATATGCTGGACAAAACTCTGGTAGACAGTAGGAGAGAGAGTAATGGACTCAGTCTATGAAAGCGCATTCTTACTTTGCTGTGCTCCCACTGGGCCAGGGAACAAAGGCTGCTCTGAGGATGGGCAGGCAGAAGGATAAAGAAAACTTATTCCAAAAGTTACAGACAGGGTGGGAACAGCTCCAGTCAGGCCTATTTGACTAAATCACAAGTACTAATGAAGCTTTAGAATTCACCAAAGGAAATGGTTTGGGCAATTTTGAGGCTAATTTACAGGATATTATTGGTCCTTGCACAAAATTAGCTATTACATTTCATGGTTTCCCAGTATTTTAAGAAGATTATCTAACCAGAGGAGATAAACAAAAAAACGGAGACTATTATGAAGAAAGCTCATACGGGGCTAGGAAGAAATGATTGCAACATTGTTGATAAGTAGAACATTAGAAACAATATAAATATCCACCAGTAGGCAGATGGATCAATAAACTGGGATATATCCACAGCATGGGATATATACAGCAATTTAAAAAATGAGTTAAGTCTACATATAGTAATATGGACTTTCCCCAAGAATCTTTTTTTTTACTAAGAAAGGCAAGTTTGAAAGCATTGTGTGAAGAACGATTTATTAAAAACACACACCCTTACACTCAAAGTGGTTCTGTGTTTTTTCTGTGGGTGCATTTCCATGCACGCAGATGCACAGTAAAAACTCTGCATATATCATAGGAAGAGACAGGGGAGATGCTTATCATTTTAAATGCTGGTGAAAGGAGACTCTCTTATCTGAAATGTTTAATTTTTACAGGGAGCATATTTATGTATTGCTCACGTTACTGCAAACTAAACAATAAAAGATTGAACCCTATTATTCTTTCCAGCTTGTTCCCACTCAGTATTATGAAGTCACAACAGGTTATATTAAGGAAAGAGCATGGAGGATCCATTTTATATTCTTTTTAGAAGATAGGAGAAGTCCAGTGAGATTCATGAGAAAGTTACAAGAAAGGGACAGTCTGGAAAATTTAGGGGATCGAGTGCACAATATTTTTTCCAATGGTGTCATCTCATGACACATAAGTTCTGTGAACGCTTTCTCAACTGTGGTCTTCTGCAACTTGACCCCACAGAAAATTCACATAAGTCTCAATCCATCAGCTCCCAGTATATGCACAGGTATTTGAACATCTTTAACCCGCCCGTCCAATCAAAATATTGCCTAGTGATATTTTCAGTCCAAAAGAGTAACATTGACGTTTGTAACTTTAAATATAACTTGGCCTTCAGATATATCAACAGATTCAGGCTTGATTCTTAAATTTTGGGTTTTCGTTTGAATTATTTAAAATCATCTATCTTCCATTATCTTTTTATTTCTACAAAATAACTTCTTCATCTCTTTAAATAATGAGGTGATGAAACCCAGCAAATCACCCAAGCAGCCCGCACTCCCTTTAGCATCAAGGTTTCACACAGCTGCCAATTCCACAGTTGCTCGTGGAATAAAAATGAAATATGCAGTTTAATTCCAACTCTTTATAAACCATGTCTCCTGGCCACAATACACTCAAATAGATTTCCCTTACTCCTCCTCTCTAGAGTCATTTGTTTAGACACAAATATCCCAAATAAAGCTGACTTTATTTAAAGATCCATCTTCACTGTTCTCAGTAAGTTCTATCAACTCCTACTGTCCTTCTCAGCCCTTGTTTCACTGACACTGCCTACATCCTTTAAGGCTGACCACAAATGGCATATTTTCCATTTAGCCTACCCTGATCCCCATGACCGAAAATGCTCCATACTGCTTCATATTCACACTGTGTTTATACATCTTAGGTAGCACTGACCACTCTCCACCTCGGATGGCTAGACCACCTTGGATGCTGACCATGGCTGATTCAAGCAACCTGTCTGGCCCCTTCCTCTCGCCATCCTATGTGTGTTTCTCCCAAAGATGCACACTGACCAAAAAGTAAATCTTCCGAGACAGCAGGAGGCACTCTTTTATTAAGGATTTACACATGGCTGAATTCCTCTTTCAAAATCCACAAACACTCTGCCCAGTGACTTAGATAGTTCTAGCTATGTTTCCCACTATTGAGTATACTCTTTGTGGAAATGGATCACGTCTGATTCATCTTTGGACCTTCTACTGCATACAACAGCATCTCTGAGTGTAGTTAAATAAACATTAACTGAATTCAATTAAGAACATCTTCTCTATTATTTATTTTGAAGCAGTATGATAGACTATAGAAACATATACATATATATATGTGAATCCTCAAATTTGGAAAAACATTTTACTCTGCTGTTCTCCACCTACCTTCCAAATTTTCCATTTGTTAGTCACTTCCCAATGTCTTAAATGAATTCTCTAATATATCTACCTTCAAGTCATAGCTAAAAGCTTGCCACCCATTGGCCAGGTATGGTGGCTCACGCCTATAATCCCAGCACTTTGGGAGGCCGAGGCGGGTGGATCACCTGAGGTCAGAAGTTCAAGACCAGCCTGGTCAACATGGTGAAACCCCGTCTCTACTAAATATATAAAAATTAGCCAGGCGTAGTGCCAGGAGCCTGTAATACCAGCTACTCAGGAGGCTGAGGCAGGAGAATTGCTTGAACCCGGGAGGCAGAGGTTGCAGTGAGGCGAGATCGCACCATTGCGCTCCAGCCTGGCTACGAGAGCGAAACTTCATTCCAAAAAAAATAAAACTTGCCACCCATGATCTACACACTATAAACTAGAGTTTTTACTGTCATCTATGAACAGGTCACAGACACAATGACTTTTCTCCTTGTTTTCTTCCTCATTGTTTTTTATGTCTATAGAATTTAACACTGGTGTCAGAAGAGTTTCAACAGAAGAGTTTAATTGTTCAGTATTACATAAATCAGTTAAGTGGCTACAGCAAGGTTATTATGGGCCCAGGTAGTATTGGCTCAAAAGTCAGAAAGCTCTTAACCACTGCTGCATTGTCCCCACAAGCTCACTATACACCAGCTTTTAACTACACTATGGTTCACTGGTTAACTTACTTGACGGAAAGGCTACTGAAATTGTAAAACATCTGATTCAGCAAGCTGGCTACAGAAAGACAGTGAGGCACTGTGGCATACCAATAAGAGCATGTTTTCGGAATCAAAATTCCTGGGTCCAAGTCCCATCTCAAACTATTTAATAACTGTATGACCCTGGGTAATTTACTTGACTTCTCTGTGCCTCACAATCCTCAGATACAGAGTGAGAATAACAGGATACCTTCCCATAGGGTACTATGATGATAAAATAAGATACTGAATGTAAAATACTGAAAATTTTCCCAACACATAAAAATCTTAGCTCTTCTTACTATTATTATTATTATTATTACATTGTCCTGAATCATAGATGGCAAGAAAAAGGTGCATGTTGAATAATGAATTTGGACTTTGCATCCAGACTGTGAGCTGTAAATCCCATATCCCATTAAAAGTAACCAAGACTCTAGAGAAAGGCTGATTCCAGGTATGGACAGGAAATGCATTAAATGATCCTGGGGCATGGTATTGTTCCTAAAACCAAGGAAGCTCTCGGAACCTCACGGCTCATAACAAATGGAGACAGACTCCACGTGGAAGAGGTTCCAACTGGTTGGAGGTGAAACAATATGAACATAAGAAGAATGATGACACCGTATTGAAAAACACATAATACAATAAAACATCATTAAGTAATTTCATAATGATACTCTCCAAAAAAAAAACAACCACTACTACATCCTATAAGGGTTGCTAAGGCATCAGCTTATTATTCTGAAAACTTACAAATAAAGGCAAATACTCAAACATTTGTCATGTATTTGTTAGGATTAAGGAAAGGTCTCTTTTCTAAAATCACAGCTAAAAGGGTGAAAATTGGAAAACGACTCCTTGGCAACCCCTAATGCAATAATAGACTTTGGCAAAAATCTTTGATAGATAACAAGGGATGGCAAGCTGATGGTGAACTTTATGACAGACGGATTAGGATGACAGTTCCTGAACCCACTGATTGATCTTAGCGTCACTGAGAGTGAAATGCCTGATATCCTCTCCCTGTGATGGCAATGTGATAGAAATACACAGCACTGCCAGTGTATCCCTTTTACCAAAAAAAAAAAAACCTAAATATAATTGAGTCTTTGTGTCTAAATATTAGTTTACAAGAAATATGGGCAATAAGAGAAATAATTTGGAAACATGGTAAGAATCAGACAAAATCAAAATATGGGAAATCCTATGGGTAAAGTAACCCAATTTCATCAAAGAGTAAGTGGCCTGAGAAATAAGAAGGGGTATTGTTCTAAATTAAGGGAGACTTAAGAACTATGTCAACAAAAGGCAGTTGTGAACTTTGGATCTTGACTTGAAAAACAGTAAAAAAAAGATATATTTTAGACAATAGGAAAAATCTGTAAGGGATTATTAACATGACTGAGACAGTGGCATTTGGGGTTTTTTTAGTGCTATCTTTTACAGAAGCATAATGAAGTGTTCACAGACTAAGTGGTATGCTGTATAAGATTTGTTTTAAAATACTCTAGTTAAAGAAAAAGGAGGGGGCTTCCACTTCCAGGAAGATGGGGTAGACGGGGTGAGGCCAGAAGGAAATGGATGATGTGGCTCTTGACAAGGGACCACCAGGGATCCTTGTGGGGACAGAATGTTCTGTATCTTGACTGAATCGAGGTCAATATCCTGGTTGTGATTTTGTACTATAATGCTGCAAGATGTTACCAAGAAGGGAAATTTTGGAAGGGTGCAAGTGATTCCTCTGTATTGCTTCTCACAGCTGCATGTGAATCCCAAAAGCAAAAGGTAATTGATAAAATGAAAATATGACGTGGCAGAAGACAGATGAAAAAGAATGGCAGAAAAGTCGATGGCTAGAGGATTCATTACAATCTTTCTCTTTCTTCATTTGCTTGAAAATTTCCATAAAAAAGGGTTTCTTAAGGTTTAGAAAAGTAAACTTTGCAATTTCCCTACAAACTGGTATTATCTCCTGATTTTCCTAACTGGTGTGTCCGCAGACTTCCAAATTCTCACACCACTAGGCTATTCTACACACTCTTGCTACTTGTTTCTTTCTAAAATACTATATATATATATACACTTTATCACTCCTCGCTTAAAAGGAACTCTGCTACTTCAGGATAAAGTTCACGGTTATTTAAAAAAAAAAAAAAAAAAATCCCTCCACAGTCAGGCCTGAGCAATTGTGTGTTCATCTCCACACACCCTCTGCATAAATCCTGCACTTTGGTCAAACTAGACTCACAGTTCAACGGATATAATTTTGGACACAGTACCTATGCCTGTGTGCCATTCTCCTGCCTGCTACTCACTCTCTACTCCACAGACCTAAATCTCACCCATTTTTACAAAGCAGAACAAAACCCATCTTCTTCATGAAGCTTCCCCTTCAAAACAAGATTCTCAAGAGTAAGGATCATGTATTTTATCGCAATGCCTACTAAACTAGCCTTCCTGATACAATCGAAGTTTTCAATGGAAGGATGTGGATTTCACTGAATGAATGTTTAATGTAAAGACTTGGAGAGATTACCAAATTTTAGAAAAAAATTTAAAAGTAGAAATGTTAAAGAGATTTAAAAATAAAAACTGGAATTTAGTACACTTGAATTTCAAATAGCAATACTACATTTAATTTGTTTTATCACCTTGGGCAACTCATTTAACATATCTTGGCATTTGGTTCTAAAATATAAAATGAAGCACTAGGCTCCTCATTTTTTAATATGTAGATACTATACTTGCCTCTGGAAATAAATATCCCAAGGGCTTCCATAGACTATAATTTTATTCCTAAACATTACTCATCAACAGAGTCTAAACTTTATATAAACTACACAAAGCAAAACAGTATCCCAGATCCACCAGTTTTTAAATAAACCTGAGTCGACAAGAATGAATTACGTGATGAGTCTGGAGACCACAGGAAGTAGGGCTACCATATCATTTAAAGGTATTGCATTTGATAAGACTTCCTAAAGTACCTGCACCCTAAGGGAGGTACAGTTTTTCTTCCCATAGCATTAAAAATCTGCCATCCCATAACTTGAAGCTAACTGTCAAGGATGTATAGTACAAAGGCAGAAACATTTTATTTCAAAGACTATGACCTTGCCAAGAAACCACTAAGTTTTCCCTGAATACTGAGGTGGAGACTCATAAGGACAGGAAGTGCATTGGGGAGAACACAGAATGAGATTAGATATTAAGAGAATAAATTCTACTTTGCCTTAAGAAAAAATAAATGTCATGCTCTAAGCAGGCCTGTGTATTCAGGAAGGTCATGACTCATGGTCTGCCTTCTAGGTTGGAAGTGGCAGGAATCTTAACCAAACCATGAAGCCTGCACAGTTCGCCCTCACATTGACCCTCTGGGGATGCCCAGGCTGGAAGAGAACAGAGTTGTATAAGCATCAGCTGTACCCACCACTAGTACTCAGTGAAACTTGGAAGAGCACCTATCAAAGAGAACATCATTAGCACATGAATGAGGAGGCAACATTCCTGCTCTAGAACTTTGAATTCATTAGGATGCAGAGGTTGATTCCATGAGAGAGCCCAACACGGGGAAAGAGATGGGCCAATGGGATGAACTGTGGAAGCTAAGCACAGGGCCTTGGGGATGAGTGAACCAAGGTCATAGGAACCCAAAGACTAGTCTGGGGAGAAAAGCACGAAGCAGCAGTTCATTTTTCTCTGCACTGGCCCAGCAGCACCAGAGTCCTGGCAGTTACCTGAGGTTTCTTCACCTTAATGATCCAAGTGGGTGGGACAATAACAGCAGCATGAGCCCCCAGGGAGCAGGGTTCTTCAATGTGATGCAGCATGAAGCAGGTCACCTTATTGTGAAACTAAAGAGAAAAACAGGCCAGTAAACAATTCTGGTCAAAGAGTAATGCCGCAGCAAGAAGGGATAAATATGTACACACACACACACACTCATTACATGCACAAAAATACATATGCATGCACACATGCACACACAGACATACACTGAGGACATGCTTTCCTCATCACGACCCAGCCAGCCCCAGGAGCTTAGAAACCAGATTTCAAATTTATTCCGGTTTACAAACTTATAACATTGGTAACAAGAAATCAGTCTAGCAGGATGAAGCCTACTAAAACTTTCTAATTGTTGCACGGAATATTTACATAAAAGTTTTAGAGTCTTGGAGGGTTCTATTATCCTGATTTTGCACAAAATTTTCACACACACTTCCCCTTGACCTGTACTGGCCATGGACTTGGTTGATTTAAGATAACGTTGAGAAGGAAATGAACAGACAGAAAGGCAATGCCTACCACCTGCCTTTCCTTTCCCTATCATAGATATAAATCCTCCCAAGTTGTCTTTCCAGTTTAGAGAGGGCAGGAAAGAAGCACGATGTCTGTTCTACAGAGTTGAAAATCTCAGAAGTAACAAAGTACAAAGAGATCATTTCTGTTGGGTTTGTCTGGGACTGCTAAAAAATATACAATGACCCTATTACTCTTGGCAAGTCTAAAGTGATTTTTGCTTTTGAAAGGAAGTGAATGTAGGCTAATGATCGAAACAATACCACAGTATAAGGGTCTTAATTCTATACCCCAACAGTGACACTCAGACTGGTGACCTTAGACCAGTCAAGTTTTCAACCATCTTTTGTGTGACTATAACGTGATAGTGGTGTGTAGTAACATTTATTTTTCTGAAAAAGAAAACTAAAATCAACATTATGCAATAATTACAGGCCTTAAATTTTAATCATAGTGATTTTAAAAATTTAACCTCAGTTTCTTCTTAGATTATACTTCCCCTAACTATATAATTTAGCATTTTAACTGCAACAATGTTAAAAATAAAAAGTATAATTGATAATAATTATGCTGAAAACACAAACACAAATTAGGACTGTCTCCAAAAAAATCTGGCAAATATGGTCACTCTAATTACATTACATAACATTAGAGAGGTTTTTGTTTTCATGTCTTCATGTCTTCAAGATCTGCTATGATCCTGTGGCTAATTATTAATCAAGCAGTTGTGTATAAAATACTGATAAAATAATTAATAATTCTGTCTGCCACCAGTTATTTATTATCTGCAAACAAATATACCAGAGAAATATTATTAACATTTGAATACCTTCTTTAAAAATTGCTTTTTCTTCTTGGCAATTCAAATAAACCCTCAAAAGTATGACCACTGCATTTCTAAAATGTTAGGGATCGCAGAGACTGCCTACGTCAAGTCTCTCAATGAATACTTGAGTAATCTCCACTCTAGAGACTCAGAGGTACATCCAAGATTGCACAGTTTTTAAATGATGGAATCAAAACCGCATCCCTGGAAATCCAGGTCCCAAATCCCATATTCTTTCTCCTGTACCATAAAGGGTCACATATTTATTTGCTTGTCTGACATCAAATATCCTAGAAGGGGTTCACCTGGACTGTGAAAACACATCACCACTGTAATTTGTGTTCAAATCTTTTGTGTCTATCGTCCCTACGAAAATCGCCCCCTACAATGTGGGAAACTGGGAAATTCAAAGATATGTGGAACTGACCAAAGCTCTACCACAATGGTCAGGTGAAAGTTGTCCTTTGTAGTGATTCAGTTGGACTACAGATTAATAGAAAGAGAGCACACATGTTCATTGTAAAGTGAGATTGAGTTTCCAAATTAACTGAATCTAGATAGACCATCTCACCACAGCCCGGTAGCTGCACAGGGCAGGAGCAGATGCAGCCGATCTGAGCACACTGCCGCCCACAAGGCTGCCCCACCAGTGGGGTCTCAACAGATTAGAAGAACCAGGAACAAAGATAGCAGCACTGGGAACCCCTGCACCGCAAATGGAGATATTGCCTTGCTGGTAAAGAGTTTCATTCAAGATCTAGGATGGCCTTATATTTGTGCACACATTCTTGAACAGATGTGCAATGATTATTTATGCAACAACTAACTGAAAGTGAAAGAAAATGCCAGGAATAAAAAATGTCGCAGGATTGTGATGCAGTGACACTGAGATTTCCAGACCACTGAGTCTCTATCTAGTGACGGCAGGTTCTTCTGACACGTAGGGGCTAGAGATATTATTAGTTTGAACTATATGGAACTGCCAAAATTTAAATGGTTTTGACTCACAATATGTCAATTTCATATGTTTCAACTAAATACGTCTGTTCCAGCCCCATGGCCTGTGTTTAGCATGATGTGTGTAGTGGCATGAGTTTTCTGCAAACCTTTAACCCCACCAAGATACCACAGCCTTTCCTTTGCAGGTCCCCCGTGCAATGAAGGGGTTATATATTCCAACTTATTAAAAAGAATAGGGAGACTGAGAAATTACAGCAGGCATCAGCAAACTTTTTCTATAAAGGCACAGGGAGTAAATATTTTAGGCTTATGGGACCATCCACCTCTGATGCAATTACTCAGCTTTGCCATTGTAGCACAAAAGTATCTATAGACAATACATAAATGAAAAAGCAGCCACAGACAATATATAAATAACTGGGCATGGCTGCAATCCAATGAAATTTTATTTACAAAAATAGATGGCAGCCAGACTTGGCCTATGAGCTGTAGTCTGCCAACACCTGGGTTAGACTATATGTTATCTGGTAAAAGAAAGAACAGGCACACAGGTACACGGTTACAAACAAATAAGAAAATGTAGCATCTGGTACAGACAGAGGAATTAGGCTCTAAATAAAGTGGAGGAAAAGGTAGATTGAAGAAAAGTAAATAGGGACGTTACCATCAGATCCTAATGAATATATAAGAAAGAGCTACATTTCAGTGAGCATACAGACAATATCCAAACCTAAAAAAGCATACAAGAACCACTCTTCTTATCCTCACACTTAGCCCCAAAATAAAAAGTCATGCACTTTAAACATTAAAACCAGAAGAGCCAGGATTCGTGTCCACCCGTGTTGGAGGGACCTCGTATGTCGTATGTTGCTTTGCTTCTAATGTTGCACCTTCCTACCATAGGAAGAGTTCTCAACAATATAGAGGCACCGGGGGGAAAGTGTGGAGTAAGAAGTCCTCAATTCTAGTCCCAGTGTTAGAATTAGGGGAGGATTTTCTAGTCTTTGACCCCAAGCTTCAATGTATATAAAATACAGAAGTTAATTTATCTCTCTAGTGTATCCCAGTTCATCTATGCTATTGTTCTATAGTTTCAATCTGTCTTTCTTCCTCCAAGGATCCTATATGAGAAAAGCAATACATTAAATTAGGAATGCCTTCTACTTCCAGGCAGGAACTCAAATAATGACATAAGTGTATTCCGACAAAACATGAGCCCACATTGCTTTATTTCATCCCAAACTTACCGCCTGCTTGCACCAGGAACAGCTGATAGCCACAATCTCTTTACTGTGGAAGGAGAACTTTTGCTGGAAGCCCTGGGATATTAGGACAAGAGACAGAGAATTTAAAACCAACTCAGTTACAGCACACATTTGCCCTCCTGAAGTGCAATGACGTGAATAAGGCCAGAACTGTCACCCACCACTGGAGGGAAGTAGAACTGCAAATGCCACATTGAGCACCACACTCTCCACTTTCTGTCTGCGATGATTTTCTATTCCCGAAGCATTTCGAGTGAGAGCGAGAGGAGGTGCTGGTATTTCCTAGCCCACTACTGCTCAAAGTCAGCCACACAAAATGAGCTTTTTGAAAAAATAAATGTAGTTCTGATATATTTTTATTACAACCAAAGGAAAAGCCACTATTGGTTCACATGGTTCCATATAACAAAAATCATTCATCTTAGAGGCTCTATACACCTTTAGCATCTGAGAACCCAGAAAAAAAAAAAAATGAAATTTCAGAGACAATAACTGGAACTCAGGGTCTTGGAGAAGTCCAAGGGTGTAGTAGTAAATTCAGACACTTTCATAAGCCCCTTGAGATGTCTCTACTCAAAACAAGCAGCTTTTAATTTTTAGTCTTTACCAGGAAGCAATGATGAAATCAGTGAAATGGTAAACCCAATCCTCTTAAAGGAACAAACTGAATTACTTTTCCATCAAGAAGAGGTGATTTTCGGCTGCTGCTGTCCCTAAATAATGGCCAGAGAGAAATAAGTAGTATTGCACAAAGAATTTTTTTAGCCTTCCCAAAGCTCATCCATTTCCCTCTGCCTGTGAAATCTAAACCCAAACAAAAAATTCAAAGCCACAATAAAAAATGTTAAAACAGAGTTTTTGTAAGGTGATCCAAAGAAAACAGAAAGATGTGATAGGCAGGAAAGCTATTCAAGGCACTGGCTAAATAAGTCTGACTTAATGTGTACAGATAATTTTAAGTTGAAAATCAATTACAACATTATTAAATGATGTCCCAATGGCATTTTTCAGTGCCCATAATCCCTGCCCATCTGCAGTACTTTATATACTACCAAGCATTTCCTCCTTTTGAACCTCTTTCCTCTCTTGATTTCCTAACACACCGTCCCAGTTCTCTTCTACCTCTCCAGTCTTCTGTATGTGGACAGACGACCAGGACTGGTTTCACTACTTTTGCTCCAACCTCAACTACCACTTCCAGAGACATGACCTTCAGATCAGACTCTCCTGGGTTTTGAAAAATGTATCCATCAATACCTCCTTCTCAAAAACCTAAGTGGTATTATCACTCCCTGTGCAGAAAAGAGTTAACATAGCAAATCAGACTTCTTAGAAAGGCTGCTTGCAGCTGGGTGCGGTGGCCCATGCCTGTAATTCCATCACTTTGGGAGGCTGAGGCAGGTGGATCGCCTGAGGTCAGGAGTTCAAGACCAGCCTGGCCAACATGGGGAAACCTCGTCACTACTAAAAACAGAAAAGTTAGCTGGGCTTGGTGGCAGGCGCCTGTAATCCTAGCTACTTATAAGGCTGAGTCAGGAGAATTGCTTGAACCTAAGAGCTGGAAGTGGCAGTGAGCCGAAATCGTGTTACTGTCCTCTAGCCTGGATGACAGAGTAAGACTCCATCTCAAAAAAAATAATAAAATAAAAAATTTTTAAAAAGTAAAGAAAAGCTGCTTGCAAGGTTGGCCCGTGGTTGGCATCTGGGAACTTGGATTTCAGGAAGGTTTCTCCAATTGTCAGCACAGTTAAGAGTGCCTCATTGGGCCTAAACTGTTTGCACAGGTGGGGCATGGTGGCTCACACCTGTAATTCCAGCACTTTGGGATGCTGAAGTAGGTAGATCGCTTGAGCCCAGGAGTTTGTGACTGGCCTAGGCAACACAGTAAGGCCTTGTCTCTATATTAAAATGTTTTTTAAAAAAAGAAAAGAAACTTTTTGTGCAAACAATGTAGTTTAAGCTGAGTATCTTCTGTCCTTCTGGAAGTCTGGAATTTTATTACGTGCAATGCAGAGGGTGCTTATGTAAAAGGCCTCAATAAAACCCTGGACACTGAGTCCCATATTCCTTCCACATGTGTTTCACAGTACATTGCTGGAGGAATTAGGCACATCCTGTGTGATTCCCCTGGGAGAGAACTCTTGGAAGCTTCTGCCTGGCCTCCTCCAGACTTTGTGCCATGAGCCCTTCCCTTTGTTGATTTTATTTTGTATTCTTGTGTTGTAATAAACTATTGATGTTAGCACTACAGACTGAGTCCTGTAAGTCCTCCTAGTGAATCACTGAACCTGGGGTGGTCTTGAGGACCCCTGATACGCTCCTCTCCTCCCAGATAATGACTCTTGCTATTTCTTCTTCTGTCAATGACAATATCTTTTCCCAAGGAAAAAAAAAAAGTGCTTCTGACACACACACAGACACACACACACACACACACACACACACAAACTTAAGCGCTGCAATTTGATGTCCGTGTGTTTACTACTACAGGGGCAGCAATAGCCCCCACAGTCCCCAACACCTGAGAGTTGCAACTGCCTAAAGAGAACAGCTTACAAGAGGACACAGAGTCTAGAGGGCCAAAGGGTTGAGTATGCAGGTCTTTTCAAAGATGTTGCTAAACTGTTCGATATGAAATAAGATAGCACCAAAACTGCAGAAATGACTTCACATTGCAGCCATTTGAAAAGCTCCTCATCATCCCCCAAGCCATTTTTCAGGAAGCAAAAAAAGGCTACAGCGACACTTTGTGGCTACCGTGTGAAGAAAGAAAACCACCGCAGAAGCCGAGGTGAGACCCGACTGCCTCTGTCCAGCCTGGTATCACGCTCTGCTGATGGTCACCTCCCATCCAGATTTTTGCTCCATTTTCTAACTTGTCCCTCCACTGATACTCGGTTTCTCCCTTTATTCCTCACTCTATCCTGGACACTGCCACCAGGTAAAATGATGTTTTCTAAGTTTCTGCCTCCCATTCAAAATACTTGAATGACCCTCCTTTCCTTACAGATTAGCAGAATAAGCTCTTCATGCAGGCATTCAGGGCCACCCATAATCTTCCCATCAATTTTCTGACATCTATCTTCCACTCCTTTGTATTATAAATTCCTGTCCAGAGTGAGACAGGTCTACTCATGTCCACAATATGTTTTATTCTTTTATAGTTCTACTTATTTATATATGGCTGTTTCTTCACTCCCAACATACCATCTAGAAACCTACCCCCATTTCATATACAGTATCTAAATTTGGCTTCCACTAAAAAATCTACAAGAGTCTCCCAAAATCACCTCAACTCACTGTGATCTCTCCTTGTACAGGTTTGCCTTGCCTCGTACCTACCCTTGCCATTATAAATAGCTTCCCTATGTGGCTGGTTATTTTGTGTACACATGTATTATCTCTCCAATGGAACTGTAAGTTCTTTGAAGGCAGTCAGTCCTTGTACAGTTCTTAGCAACTTGGCATAGTTCTTTGAACATCATAGGCATGCCATGATATTTTCTGATTAATTGAACAAAAAAGTTTGCTGCTATTCCATCATGATCTAATTACCAACTTCATGCTATCCAGACATTATAAGCCTTACCCAAGCCACCTGAAAATATATTTCCTCACAGCATCCTTCCAGGCAAAAAAACTAACCCTACAGACACTGCAAAGACGGTAGGATTCTAATGTTCATTTTTAAGTCCACAATATTAAAATGCTGCATGGATAAAAATCAATACACTAGAATTTGTGGCACGACAGCAGTAGTAGCCACAACTAGAGGTCTGCTAAATGTTACGGTTTTAAAGTTATCATTATAAGTCTTAAATGCAATCACCACGCCACCATTCTCTCCACTTAGATATCAGATGGCTGCGCATCAAACAAAAGCTGAGGAGAGATGGCAAAGCTCAGAATCATTCTTGGATCTTCTTGTTGGCTGAGTGATCTTAGGCAAATCACTTAACTCTTCTAACTTCCTCTTTCATGTGAAAATGAGAATAATAATAGAAACCTCTCCTATAACACTAAGTGGTTATAAGCATCAAATGAGGCCATGCATTTAAAAGTCTTTATAACACTTTACTTATTTATGTATTTAATGTGTGTTTATATAAAACTAAGGAGTGCTTTTATTGCCAAGATCTATGAACAGGAACCTCTTCCACCATCTTGCTGAGAAAGCTTTCTGGTGTCTAATATGTGACTAAGTGATGCTCTACTCTATGATACAAGGTAAGTGCATCTAGCCCCACCTCACCACTAAATATTAGCCGTCTGGTTTCTGGGAGAGAACAGATACAATCCACTGTGGTAGTGACAGCTAGACCGACACGAGAAACAAACAATAAGGCCAATCACAATTGGGGCACTGGGCACTACACTTATGCAGTATTGTGGTAGGACCCTTGGCAATGAGCCCAGTGGTAATCAACTCTGTGCTTTGTTTTAGATTCTTGTCTGGCAGACTCACAGCAACCATAGCTTCAGGCTTATCATCTAACACAGAGACATAAATAGAAGCACATCAGAGCCTTTACGAACCAAGTTCCCATTAAACCACCTGCTACGGGAATACTTTGGCCAGGCTCTCAGCATGCCAAAATGAACCAGATTCCAAATTGCTCATTTTTAAATGTTGGCCCAAATCTGCTATTATGGTACTGACAGATGCCCTGACTGAATTTCAACTGACTCTATGATTTTTAAGAGCTGTTTAGTTCAGCACTGTCAAAGAGGAAAATAGGGATGGGAGGTCAGATGCTTTGGATCCAACTGACTTCAGAATTGAAAATACCAAGAACATTAAGGAATTAGGTCTTTTTTTGTTCTTTGGGATTTTTCAATCAAACTTAACCTTTGGAATAAAGTTTAAACCAGATTTGTTGAGTACTAAAGCTTTGTTGCCTTCTGACTTCTTCTGCCATCTAAGGTAGGTACCAAATGGCACTCAGTTTTACAGCCTTGGCTGAAACCAGAAAAAAAGGGCTTGACTTAAAATAAGCTGAATTTGTTTCATTATTTCTGTATTTAACTTTGTTTGGGGTGAGAGAATATTCTGACCATAGGCTGATTACCTATTTGATTTGATTTGATCCAACACAAGAGCTGATATTCCTCCTGCCTCCAAAACTTTGAACAACAAAATAAACCTCCCATATCCACTAGCATGTCCAAGGCTCATAAAGTATTACAAGGGACAAACCCACGGAATTATAAAATAAGACTGACTCAATTTGCTTTCATTAATATTTATCTTAAAACACAGAACTCCAAACATTTCTGCACAAATACTTCCTATGATTTTTGAAAAAAGTACTTTTACATATTTTATATTTCATCTCTAAAATGTTTATCTTAAGTTTAATTAATGGCAAAGTTAAATTTCTACCAAAATAAATTGAAAATTTTAAAATGAAACTGTTGGATCACATATAAAGGTATCCTATGGGATAGCAATAACATAGTGATTTGGTACACACTAGTGTCAAGAAAATTTTTCCATTTTCACTTTGCTAGAAGACCTCAGAGTGGTTGTGGTGTTTCAGTGTAACTGCTTCCAACCCTCCAAAACTGACAAACAACTGTGATGTTGGGGCGTTCCACCAGTGGAAGCTGATGAGCAACTGAGACCTTCACATGACCCAGGTACAGATCCACACCAACCTAACTGAAAACTTTTTTTGCTGATAAAAAAATGGCATTTGTTTTAACCAACTATCTACTGACTTATGGACTATATCTGTCTTGTCCAGCTTGTTATCCAGAATGTAGCCTTCAGTTTTTAACTAGCAAAACCCACCATAAGCCAACTCCCTAATACATACACAAATTATTGGCTTTTTCCTTGAACAAATTATTCAGCCCAGTTTTCCACTGATACGTGTACCCATGCCTGGTAACGTGACTAATGTGAATCCTTGAAAATTAGGCTGGTTTGATAATATGTCTTTTCCATAGTTTTCTCACAGTGTAAAAATGGTAGCATAATATTCTAGATTTTGCAAAACTAGGGTTTATTTACTCATAGAAAACCTAAGTTGGCCAGGCACAGTGGCTCAAGCCTGTAATCCCAGCACTTTGGGAGGCCGAGACGGGTGGATCACGAGGTCAGGAGATCGAGACCACCCTGGCTAACACGGTGAAACCCCGTCTCTACTAAAAAATACAAAAATTAGCCGGGCGAGGTGGGAGGCACCTGTAGTCCCAGCTACTCGGGAGGCTGAGGCAGGAGAATGGCATGAACCCAGGAGGCGGAGTTTGCAGTGAGCTGAGATCTGGCCACTGCACTCTACCCTGGGTGACAGAGCGAGACTCCGTCTCAGAAAAAAGAAAACCTAAGTTATCTAAATTTCCTAAATTTTCTATACAAATTTTACTAGTCTTAAAATTGTTATAAATATTTAAGATCTTCAAAATGTAAACATATATATTCATCTATATTGGATTATAATAAACAATGTCTTTATAATTTCTGACAGTGCTGCAAATTAGGTGAATCTAGATAGTTACTTTATTAGAATCATCTCTGAAAAATCTAAATGCTTGTCTCTTGGATTTAATTACAGTATCTCTTACGGCATTAATAAAAGACTCTGAAAGTTTTCAGTGCCCTTACTGTCTATAATATCTTCCTGTTCCAGGGGAATCAAGGATTTATGCCCATAGATTGACATTTTATTACCCCCCTGTATTCTAAATTCCTCCATTCTAATATTGTTGGTAATCACAATATATTACTAATCAAGGCCAATCAACCCCATCATCCTGAGAAAGGTTTTGCTTTTTCCATTCATCTATCTGAAGGCTCCTGCTACAAGCTATAGATCATTCAGTCTTCTGGGGAAAAACATCAAAAATTTAAGGCACAAGATTCTCAGTACAACTTAACAACTCTTACCACAAACGTGTCATGCTGTATGAAACAACTAAGGCATAACTTCCACGACATCTTCATTTTGGAAGCAGATGCCTTTGTGGAATAGACAACTTAACCCAAGACCTTGGAATTGAGACAGACACCTATAACAATCGCAACTGATTTACATTGTAATTTACATTAACTATTTTTAGCTATGATATTTATATTTCATATTGCTATGACTATCCTGATTCTAGGACAAAAATATTTTATTCAGATAGTTCGTGCTATATTCAATAAGGCCAAAATTATATATGAATCTTTACCTGTTGGGTTTATATCTTTGTCCTAGAACACCAGGAAGGTTTCTTTTATGAAAGTATTGGGCAACTAGCTATCATTATGATAACACTGGTCCATGAAAGTTAATTTCCACCTCTGATTAACTCATAACCTTACCAATAAAAATTATCATTTTAATGCTAATAATATTCACCAAGCAGGGTTTTGTTTGTTTTTTTTTTTCAAAAAAAAAAGACTAGTTAAAATAATTTAAATATTTTTTAAAGATAGGATTGATGTTAACAGAGTTACCAATGACAAATCAGTTAAGCCACCTAACGTATAATCTTGCCGGCGGTGTGACATTGCAGGAAATAATTGTCTTTACTGTTTACGCTTAGCTTGTTGATTGCGGAAAATGCTCTTCTGCCAGTAGAATTATCTACACTTCCTTTTTGTGTAAACATAGATTATTTCACTACATTAGCTCCCAGACAACTGAGAAGGAGACTTTAAAATTTCCCAGAATTACTCAGATTGTGCCCCTCCTTGCTTCATGAATTTATGTCAAGGTGACATTAGCATGTAATATATGCCTTAGACGGAGAAAAGAGTCTGCTCTCTAGAAATAGTTTTGACTTCACTTTGGGGTTTTACTACATCTACTCTTCCCAGTAGTATCTCAAATGATCTAATAATCTTTGCAGAGCAATGTGCCTGATCAGGGAAGGTGAAGAGGCTGCTAAGAGTGAAAAAAAAACTACATCTCAAAAGAACTAACTGCAGGACCTAATCAATATGTACTAGCAGGAATGGGAAAGTGTGGGGGAACTGGATCCTGAGGGTGAAGAATGAAAAAGGGCAGAACTTAGAATTAGATAATTTTGCATTGTGGGAGCACTCACCTATAATAGAGGATTTAACACATTATCAAGAACCCTAGAAGATGATGATAACACTAGGGTGGCTTTTGAAAACTTGAACAAAAAAAATTGACCCATGTTAAGTGAAGTAGAAATGTCTGAATTGTAGTGACAAAGGAAGAAGCAAACCAAATCTCAGAACTAGGCAGGCTAAAGCTGCTATATTAGGTACAGCTGAAAAGCCCATCAGTTGACCATGATCTGCCAGAGGCCCAAAGGACACTCCATTTACCAAAGCAATAAGAAATGTGCTGCTGAGAAGAGCACCAACATTGTTGGAAAGTTCAGAGGTGGCTCTCCCTTGTAGGTTAGCCCCAATGCTAGGAAACACCTTACAGATTGGGCACTCTGACAGTAACTGGAGTTACAGAATTCTAAAATAATATGGACTCCATGGCAGCACTAAACCACCAAAACAAAGTGAAGGCACTTATTACAAGATTGAAGTTACAGCCAAGGGGACTTGACCTAGAGAGCTATGGAAATGGTTAACATAGCATGACATCCCTACAAGAAAGATGGATTATCAGATAAAAGAGATATTCCTCAATTAATAGAATCAGAAGACATCAAGAATGGATAATCAAGAGAGATGAGGGATGATGTTGCAATAAAAAGTCACAATCTTTTTCTCTGTTTCTCGACCTAAGTCAGTTTTCAAACACAGAATCCATTGATTGAAGGAGAGGGTAAGTCCCCAGGAGAAGAATCTTGCAACAACACATCAGGAGTCTATGGTAACACTTTTCTGGTCTTTAATTAAAAGAACCTACATCCATTAACTTGGGTAGTTGTACGCTGAGGAGAGAGAGAGATGTCCAAATATTCTAAAGACTAATGGACAAGTGTACAAGTTGACAAGTATACCCTGGGTATGAAGCAGCCCAGGTATCTAATGGTCCCCTATGAAAATAAAGATACAGGCTGGGCATGGTGGCTCACACCTGTAATCCTAGCATTTTGAGAGGCTGAGGCAGGCAGATCATGAGGTCAGGAGATTAAGACCATCCTGGTCAACATGGTGAAACCTCATCTCTACTAAACATACAAAAAAATTAGCCGGTTGTGGTGGTGCATGCCTGTAGTCCCAGCTACTCAGGAGGTGGAGTCAGGAGAATTGCTTGAACCTGGGGAGCAGAGGCTGTAGTGAGCCGAGATCGTGCCACTGCACTCCAGCCTGGGTGACAGAACAAGACTCTATCTCAAATAAACAAACAAACAAACAAACATGAGGCCCAGTTAAACAAACAAGCAAAAAGCAGGAGTCCAGCCAGGTGCAGTGGCTAATGCCTGTAATCCCAGCACTTTGGGAGGCTGAGGTAGGCAGATCAGCTGAGGCTGGGAGTTTAAGACCAGACTGACCAACATGGAGAAACCCTGTCTCTACTAAAAATACAAAATTAGCTGGGTTCAGTGGCGCATGCCCATAATCCCAGCTGCTCAGGCAGCTGAGGCAGGAGAATCGCTTGAACCTGGGAGGCGGAGGTTGCCGTGAGCCGAGATCACACCATTGCACTCCAGCCTGGGCAACAAGAGCGAAACTCTGTCTCGGAAAAAAAAAAAAAAAGAAAAAAGAAAAAAGGCAGGAGTCCTAGACCAGGGCTGGTTTTCAGAGAGTCTACTGGTCCCACAAATCCATCAGTATTAATTTCCTTTGTCCTCAATTGTGTAAGTGGAGTGAACAGACATGGAAACTGGAACAACCCTAAGACTGATTTCTTAGTCTGTTATGTAAGAGGAAGCCCAAGTGAAACCTTCAAACCATCCTTCTAGCCATAACTAAATCAAAATCAATGTCACATTCTTAAGAAGGAATAGGTATTACATTTATATTAATTTTGAAAGCTCTGACAATAGTACTGTGTTTATGTTTCCAAAATTATCTAAGGGCCACCCTTAAAGACTAAAGGAGGCAGGAGGCAGAGGTGGTGTACTCCAACATACCCCCATTTAACTCACCAGCTGAGATCCTATAAAACCAGACAGAGACTGGAGAATGGCGCCTGAATATCACAAATTCAACCCAGTGTATTCTATTTGCAGCCAGTGTGCCCAATTTGGAATATTTCAGCCGTAAGTACATGACATGTGGCCACTGATTTGGCAAATGAATTTTTTCCATCCCTCTCTGAAAGGAGAATTCAAAACTATTTGCATTTGCTTTCAAGGTTAACAGTACATTTTTACAGGCATGTACCAACGCTTTCAACTCTTCCGAATGTTATCCAGATATAATGCAAAGGAACCTGAACTGTGTGAACATTCTGTAGAAGATCATCTGGTCTACCATATCAGTGGCATCACATTAAAGCAGATGAGCAAGAAGTGGGAGGTACATCAGAGGTCCTGGTGAGAAGGAAGGTGGGAGATAAGCCCTGTGAGGAGTCAGGGGTCCCACATGTCAATGAAACTTCTAGGGGTCAGTGGTCCAAGGTATGCTAGAATATCCCCTCCAATCTAAAGAAAAAATTATTGCGTTTCATAATTTAAACCACTAAGAATGAAGCACAGCACTTCATTTGGCCTTTCTGGGTTCTGGAGGCAGCATATTCCACATTTAGGAATGTGATCCATTTACTGGATGGCATTAAATGCTGCCAGCTTAGAATGGGGCCCAGAGCATGAAACAGTGCTGCAGCAGGTCCAGTCTGCAATGAAAGAATCCCTGTCACTCCATGTGATTAGAAGTTTAGGGAAGGAGAAAAGATGCCCTGTGGTGTTTATAACAAGCACCAATAGGAAAATCAACATAGACTCTGGGATTCTGAAACAAGGTTGTGCTATCTGCAATAGGGAACTATATACCTTTCAAAAATATTTTCTGGCAGGTTATCGTACTCTGGTGGAGAAATACCTGTCCATGAATCATCATGTGTCATGAGCTGAGTTCTGTCAGATCACTATGTCATAAGGTTGAATGAGCCCAGCTTAAGCCATTGTTACAGTAAGTGGGACCATCTGAGATCTGGAACAAGCAGTACCAGGGATGCAGGAGTAGGTGGCTCAGATCACCCACATTATCTACTATTATTACAGTACCAGGTCGCTCATTCAACTCAGCTATGGAAAAATGGGAGTACTGAATGACCAGCTCAAAGAGGAGGAAAATACTGAGATTCATTCATGCATGGATCAACTTGCTATATACATCCAGGCCAAAAGCAAACTACTGCTGCACTGAAGTCTACTTAGGAGTGGGCCCTAGAGACAGGAATAATAAGAAATCCTCCTCATGCGCATAACTTCAGGTGAAGCAACTAGTCATCCCATTTATGCGAAAAGATAGATGGCTTGACATAAGAATATATAATGACTTACAGGCAGTGATAAATGGCATGGCTGGTTGGCCAGGGCCCTGGAGGGAAACAGGAGGTCTGGGGAAGAGGTATATGGAAGAACATATGAAAGTAAGTACAAAGAGTGAAAAATCCTGATATTGCACATCAGTTCCTACCAGAGAGCATTCCCCTTATAAGAACTAAAATCTTAGACATAACGCAGGTACCATACTGTGTCATGAGCCATCCCATTGATGGATGGCGCAATGGGCTTGTAAATGCAGTACCCATGGTGGAGTGATGGATGCTATATGTGGGCCCAATAGCATGCACAGCCAGTCACCAAAACTGAGCCACCTCCCGCCACTGCTGAATTTCTAACCTGCCAGCAAAAGATACCAAACCTGAGCATGCAATATGGCATCATCCCTCAGAGAGAACAACCAGCTACTTTGAGGCAAACTAATCACACTGAACCCCCTCCACTTTAGAAGGGGCACCAGCTCAACTTGACTGGAATCAATGCATATTCAGGATATGGGCTTACCTCTCCCTTCTTCAGGGCCTCAGTCAGTGCCACTATGCAAGGGCTTACGAAATGTCTGACCCACCAGCATAGGATCCTGTGCAACATTGTGCCAGACCAAGGAAATTATTTTATGGCATAGAGGTGCAGAAGCGGGCATGTGACCATGAGATCCACTGGACCTATCATGGCCTACACCATCCAGAAGACACAGGCCTGACAGAAAGATGGAATAATCTTTTAAAAATATAACACTGGCTTCAGCTTTGAGAAAATATCCTGTGAGCACCATCCACCAGACTCAATATGTTGACTCACTAAGTCTATGATCATTTCATGGTGCTGTTTCTCCATGACAAAATACACAAGTACAGAAACCAGTGAGTGAAAGTAGCAGTGGTTATGCCTACTGTGGCCCACTTGGGGAGTTTGTGCTTCTGGTTCCCACAGCTCTGGGCTTTGAGGGTCTAAATCCCAGATGGAGAATTTCTTCATCATGGGACGTAACAGGGAGCTCTTAAACTTTAAGCTACCACTGCACCCAGTTACTTTGGAATTTTTGTGTTAAGAGACTAGCAGGCACAGAAAGGAGCCAGCATCCTGAGAGGAGTCATTGATCCTGATTGTTAGGCACAGATCTAGCTGTTATCTGACAACGGAAGCTGGAAGAATACATATGGTAACTAGGCAATCCACTGGGGCAGTCTTTGTAAGGCTCTGAACAATTTTTTTGTTTGTTTGTTTTTGTTCTTTTCTCGAGACGGAGTCTCACTCTGTCGCCCGGGCTGGAGTGCAGTGGCCGGATCTCAGCTCACTGCAAGCTCCACCTCCCGGGTTTACGCCATTCTCCTGCCTCAGCCTCCCGAGTAGCTGGGACTACAGGCGCCCACCACCTGGCCTGGCTAGTTTTTTTGTATTTTTAGTAGAGATGGGGTTTCACCATGTTAGCCAGGATGGTCTCGATCTCCTGACCTCGTGATCCGCCCGTCTCGGCCTCCCAAAGTGCTGGGATTACAGGCTTGAGCCACCGCGCCCGGCCTGCTCTGAACAATTTTAATAGTAAATAGACAACTGCAGCAGCCAAGACCAGGGAATCAGACTGCTGAGAGATAAGGGTCTTGGTCCTCCTACCAGGTAGGTCACCTAGACCAGAAGCACTAGTTGAGAGTGCAGTTAATCCAGGATAAGTGGTTGAGGAGAGAGATGATGAACATCAGCAGCAGATGTAAGACAGCTGCAACCATGGAGGCTATAGTTTATCCCATATCCTTCCTCTTCTATGTTTCCCAGGAAATTCGACCAATCAGAACCCTGGAAGAGCTGCTCTAAAAATGTGTGATACAAAACAAGGGATTCTGAGTAGCACCAGGAATGGACAGTATTGAATACTGTGGCTTTCCACCCAGATAACTCTGCTTCAGGCCTGAGCCACTCACCTCATTCCCTCAGTTGAGAGGAGTCTTGGAAGCTGAAGGTCTTCAAATGAGTCACCCTCCCATCTTTAGGAATTGCCCTGAGCCTAAAAGAGTGACTTGAGTTGATACAGCTTAGATATCTGTCCCCTCTAGAATCTCCTGCTGAAATTTGATCCCTAGTGTTGGAAGTGGGAACCGTTAGGAGGTGTTTGGGTGATGAAGGCAGATCCCCTATGAGTGGCTTGGTGCTGCATTCACAGTAATGAGTGAATTCTCACTCTATTAGTTCCTGTGACATCTGATCGTTGGGTGACACTGGCACCCCTCTTCTTTCTCTCTTGCCATGTGATCTTCACACTCAGGGCTCCTCCCTCCCCCTGCACCATGAGCAGAAGTTTCCTGAAGACCTCACCAGATGCTGGTATCATGCTTCTTGTACAGCCTACAGAACTGTGAGTCACATAATCCTCTTTTCTTTATAAACTACCCAGCCTCAGATATTGCTTTATAGCAATGCAAATGAACTAAGACATCAGCCAAGGACAGTCCTCGCCCAGTTGTGGGTCAAGGCCAGGCTCTTCCAGTTCTCCTTGCAGTTGACTAAGGCCTCTGTTGTGACTGCACCACAGTTCAACACCTCCCTCTACCCAGTCCTGGTACATTTACTTCCCTACCAGTATCACTCCTGAGATGACTCAATAAACTTCATGCACATAAATCTCAACTCAGAGTCTGTTTCTTGGGAACCCTGAGCTAAAATAATGGTTTGGACCTGAAAAGGTAATAATATGCCTATCTTTTTATTGGAGAACACCATGAAAAGGAAACATTTTCCATGTAAAAGGAAAATGTCCTCTCAACAGTACCACTTTCCTAGTAGATATCAAAATGGAATGCTGTGTTTAACCAAAATTGCTTTTAACTAGCTGAAACTAATAAACAAGAATTATACCTGTTCACTAGACCTTCATCAAAATAAAAAACTTTCCTAACCAACTGTTAAACCAACTTGAAGGTACTTTTAGACTTACCTGACTTGTTTAATCAACTGTGGATGTACTTTTGGATTAATTCTGCCCTATAAGAGTGAAAGCTCCAATTATTAAACCTTGATTTTTGCTTCTCAGCTAACTATTCAGCTCACATTTCTCTGCCTGGATTATAAATAAACTAAGCACTGGCTTTGCTCATCACCGTGGTGGTCAATTTAAAGAATACACAAACATGCTCTTTCTTTAACAAGAGAGAAAGTTATATCATTTTTCTTCCTTGAAATCATATTTCATTTCATTTTTTTAATTAAAGAAGATTTTTTTTCTGACATCAATATTTCATATATCTGTTTGACATCCCTAGGCTTTTATACCTGGGGCAAAGAGGGAGAAGAATGCTTTCCGTCATAAGCGGATTGAAGAAAGGCAATTTGGAAAGAGAGGTCAGCACGGAGAATCACAAAAGTGTTCTCAGGTAGGTCAGATTCAGGTTTTAATAAAGAGACAAATGGTGAATGAGGATTTGGGAACTGCTTCCCTTACCCTTTCCAAGCCTGTCTGCCCTAGGGAATCCCAGTGTGACCCAGGAATGAGCACAGCTTAACTAGTAAATATCAGCTTGGTGGCTTCAGAACTCCTCCTTTTCATTCTCCAGATACTCTTACTTATTTGCTGGCAGCTCTCTGGACCTTTCTGTCCCTTTGTTTCTCAACTGTCACCTCTTCATCTCTTCTTTCCTCTCTGTATACATTTTTGTTCATGTTCCTCCTCCAATTTTTCTCTTAAATATCATTATTTTCTTCATTTCCCCAATGCTTCTTTTTTTTCTATTTTTGCCCTTTTACGAATTTTCAGTCTCATATCTGGCAAGAATAATGATATATACACACACACACACACACACACACACATATATACACACATAGATATATAGGTGCACACACAGATATATATACACATATATACATATGTAAATAACTTTTGCCCTTTTATGAATTTTCAGTCTCTTATCTGGCAAGACTATATATACACACACACACACACACACACACACACGTATGTACACACACAGATATATATGTACACACATAGCTATACATATATACATATATACATATGTAAATAACTATAATATAACATGTTGATTATATATATTATACAGAGATATTTATTATCATTATATTTTTATAATTTCTCAGTTGTATATGCCTTATTAATTTAAAAGGCAGAGAAGTTATATGTTTCTAATTTCTCTCTTAAAAAATACTAAAATTTTTTTATTATTTGTACATAGTCTATAATTGATTTGTTTTTCATGAAGAAGGTAGCTCTCATCAACTGGCATCCAAATATGAGGTGCACATTTACCATACATTGCTTTACATGTATGATCTCATCTGACAAAAATTCTAAATAGGAGAAGAACACAAAGATTTTTAAAATGTTCGGATTTGCTTTTCTGATTGTTTGTTCATCTATGCCTAAATTACTATATTTGAAGGAGTCATTTTGATAAAATGTTTTCACTTGCTAATATCTAGCTTATACTTCAATCAAATTCAGCAACAAAGAGAGAGCAAGAACATATGAAATATGCGATGAGATCAGTCCCTTAAAAAGACTGGACTCAAAACTGGAGATTTATCATGAGACACATAACTTGGGCCAGATTCTCCAAAAAGGAGGGGTAAATATGTAGAAGTAGAATCAGCCCTGCTGAGGAAGTGAGGAAGGAGGACAGAAGCCATTTGTCTCTGAGGACCATCTTATCAGGGGACAAAGAGGCCATTTGCTTGTGAATCTGGAACCTTTTGGGACTGGAACCTTGTGTACCTGGAACCTTTTGGAACCATGTCCCCTATCATGATCAGGGGGCAAAGGGGTCATTTGCTTGTGTACCTGGGACCTGAACACCATGACAGGAAGTGTCCTCATGGCCACCCTGGCCTGAGGTTTGGGTCTCTGGTCCCCGTGTAGGTCATCTGGGTTCACAAGTACCAGCAGGCCCAGCAGCAGCAGCCAGGAGAAGGTAGTTGGGTGGGGGAAACTACTGAAGAAAGAACAAAGGGCCCCAAAGTGACCAGGGCACTGCATTTACTGCGATGACCAGGATACTGACCACATCAAAGACCCAGGGAGCAGTGACAGTAGCAAAATGGTTCTACAGATGAAAACTGGGGACTACAGCAAGGACCCCTTAGCCCCCATCCTCTTTTCTTTTAAAAAAAATTTCTTTGGGGGTATAATTTACATTAAAAAACTGTACATACTTCATATATACAACTTGATGAGTTTGTTATAATTAACAATACTGTGTTGAATCACAACAATCCATGCCAAAACATATCCATTACTCCAAAATGTTTTCCTGCCCTATTTATTTATTATTAGATTTTAATTAATTAATTAATTAATTTTTTTTTTTTTTTTTGGTGGTAAGAAGACTTGATAGTAGATCAACCCCCTCAGGAAATTTTGAAGTATTCAACACAGTATTGTTCATTATAGGCACTATGGTGTACAATAGATTTCTAGGACTTACTCGGTTTGCATAACTGAAACTTTGTGCCCTTTACCTAGTAATTCCCCATTTCCCCTCCCACGATGAATCTGTAGAAGGATGTTATGCTTAAGTGAAATAAGACAGACACAGAAGGACAAACACTACATGATACCACTAGTACGAGAAACCTAAAATAGTCAAAACTCATAGGAGCAGAGAGTAGAACAGTGGTTGTCCTTGTCCCCTTTCTTGATACTCAGCCAAGGAGAGAAGGGCCAGGCTTCCAGCAGTCATGTGGGCAAGGGCTTTATGGAGCATCCTAGATTCCTTGCCCTTGTACTGCCCCCTCTCTACCTACTCATAATCCTCCTGGGGCTACCAGGAGAGGATTCCTCTGCTATAGCTGCACAAACACACAGACAGACAAATAACCAAACCTGCCCAACCAGTGTGTAAATCCTCACCCTTAAACTTCCCTTCCCTATCCTTAACCTTAACTCCCAGGGTACACATTTTCAGATTAGTAGAGTACATTGCTTTAAGTTGATAAGGGGACATTCCTGAAAGGCCCAAGTCAGTATTTTCCATTATTTTTATACTCTGTAATCCCTTTCCCTACCCATGTAATATCCCAACTGCACTCCCATGAAGTAGTTTTAAACACTTTGGCATTTTTGTGTATAATTTACATATTGCACCCTAAGTTCATTCTCAAGTTATTTTTTAACAATATTTACTACAAATACAGTTTTGATGTTTTCCCATCATCATTAATATATATTATTAATATATTTTTAAATTGAATATATATATTATATTTAATTGAATATATATTATTTATTATATTTTAAAGGGAAAATAAGGACTTGTACACACACTACTGACGAAAATTATGCATAGCACCAAGGTTTGGAGTGAATTTTCATTACTTAATCTGTAAACGGAAACAGAGCCATAGCTTTCCTGTCCAGGGTGGAAGTTGGAATCCAAGGAAGGGTAATTTATTATTTGGCAAGGAGACAATCCCACCCATCCCATAATTGTTTGAGTCTTGAAGAATTCATGGAGAAGCTGGATTATAAACACAAGAGATGACTATAATAGTGCAATATTTTGGGAACATGACGTGACAAGCTGGATCACTGACTTCCCCACTGACCACAGACATGCAGCGAGCTGTGCGCACGGCATGATGGCTGGCTGAGAACACTGGCAGGAAAGGAGACACAGCAACTGAGGGCGGAGGAAGCCCAGTTCTTCCTGTTCAGTTGACCATGCCAACAAGAGGCCAGAAGAGAGTGCAATATGGCACTAGGGAACACTTGTCTCAAGGTATAAAATGTTTATTGATTTTCTTTTAATAAAATCCCTCCCACTCCATTATGGCTTACATTATTGAGGTGGTGCCAGCTACTGGGCTCCAGTGAAGATATTTTTTTCAAAGTGAAGGACCTATTCATCCAGATTCTTACTACTGTTTACATCTCTGACCCAAAAAATTGCTATGCCTGCCTGACTGCAGCATCTCTCTTACCCTCACATGCATGCACACTTATGGGAAAGTTACAGTCAATGATTCCTGAAGTAAAAGAAAATCCATAAGCCCCAAGGCAACACCTTGGAAGAGGTTGATGGACCCAAGAGAGAAAGGTCATGGGAGAGTAGAGGTGTGACCTCCTTTTCCCCAGGACATGTAAGATGGCCAAAAAGAATCGGTACAAATCTTTCCACCTCCCCCTTCCTCCTTGTTTACTTTGTTTTACCTCGCTCTGCTTTCACCCTGTTTTGTTCATCCTCTTTACCGGCTAAAAGAGAACCAACTGAGAGCCACCTGGTTGAACTGGAGGACAAAATACTGGTTACAATGGGAGCCTATGCCCTGGAGGCTAAGGTGTGTAGCCTTCCAGAGAAGACCTTCATAACCAATGGTTACAGCATATTTTCTTCCCAGGCATTGGGCAAAACAGCAAAATTAATGCAATTTTTTCCAAGTCTCCCTCCCTCACCTTCCACAACCCTACCTCAGCGAGTCAATATTTTCTTGCATTGCTCTACTGCCAAAAATGCTGCCCTGGGCAGCTCACACCAATGCTTGACCCAAAGGAGTCACATGAATAAACAGACAGAGGAATAATTACTTAGGAACATATTCCCCCCAAATTATCTTGCCCTCTGCCAAATCAAAACTTCCCTTTACTGATGACCATCAGCTTACTATTGATGTCATTAAAAAAACTGGTGGTGAATCACACTATAAATACATATAGTGATATTTACCACCAGTTTAACCCTCCCAGAGGACCCTGTCATCCTTAAAGTAGATCTTTGTACATTGGAAAAAGCTATAACCCAAATCTATTGGGGTCAATGACACATGGGATCTATGGCATTTAATAGTATATAGTCATAACACCCCCACCCCTTTCCCCAGCTCACTTTTCCAAGTGGCACTGCATCCTGAGGGCCCTATAACCAGTCATGATGACAGAGGAGGTAGATATAAACAACCACAAATAAAAAGGGCATCTCTTCCAGGAACTGGATAATGTCCCAAGGGAGCAACACATTTCTAGCTGCTGACCATGCTGTCCTAAACAGTTCTGCCCAAACACAATTTTATATCAGTATACATCGTGTTACTCAAACCCATTGATTGTATGATCAATCAGTTGTCTTCATGAGGGTATTTTCACAAAATAGTTATATTTTCAAAAATCATTAATGAAATTCACTGTGAGAATGCATCTATGTATCTTAAAATGTGCTAATTCTTTTTATTAACACCATTGCCTCATGCAGTGAGTTCTAGAACAACTACAATGCCTCTTAAGGAGACCTGGACAAGTAAAGTCTTTCAAAAAGGAACTGATATAGTGAACACTGGATTCGGGGACAGGACTCATCCACCTCAGGTGCTTGCAGAGGCCTGGGGAGCCTCCTGCGAGGCCATGAGGTGACTGGGCTCTTACCTTACCACACTGCTTACATTTCCCCTCCTGCCGACGCCTGTGCACCCAGTGATGACGTACAAAATTCTGTGGGAAAACAAAATTAAATGAATATTTTTAAAAATTCATTTTTATAGACAGGGCCTTGCTCTGTCACTCACACTGGAGTGCAGTGGTATAATCATAGTTCACTGCAGCCTTGAACTCCCCTGCTCAAGCCATCCTCCCATCTCAGTCTCCTGAATAGCTAGGACTATAGGCATGAGCTACTGCACTTGACTGAATATGTTTTAATTTGCAAACCTCAATATTCATTTTTAATGTGGCAATACTATTGATTTATATAAACCACGATCTAAGCCCAGATGAGCCCAGAAACAAATATTTATGAGTATGACTTGTTTAACAATAAACATGAATCTACTTGGACAAATGAAGTTACTTCTCCATCCCCAAAGATCTTTCATATCTGTAGATTCCACTTCTCATGCCTTCCCTCCACGTCTTCCTAGTGGCAACTGGCCACACCAGATTTCTGTTACTCTACTGTCTTACTAGTCAAACACTCTGCAGATTTGTGAACACAGTAGAGGACCTTGAGCTGGGAGGTAACTGAGGCAGGTAAAAGAAATGGCCAAAGAAAAGTGGAAAGGTGAAGGGGAAAAGCTGAAATGACAATATCCAACTCAATTTAACAAATAGGTATGTAGAGCTTTATCTGTGGCAGGCAGGCACCACACCAAACATTCTAGCTAGAGATAATGTAGATCAAATTCTCAGAAATAGATCTCCTAATACAAGACATAGATGTGAGAATTACTCACCAGATAGAGTGAAGAAAGAGAAAAGCTGAAGGCAAGAGATGTCAAGGACAAGAGATATAAGCATATCGATGATGTTTTTGCAATGGTATTGTGTTTAAACCGTCCTTGCGTACCATGAACTATTGCAGATTAGCTTTCAAGGTCTATCTTTGTCTCAGACTGTAGGAAACACAGAAAGTCCTTTTCCTCCCAAGTAGACAAGCACTCCTGGGGCAGAGTCAAGTAGCACCACTGGTTCTCAGGATACATTACAAGAAAGTCAACCTCAGGACCAAGAATGCAGGCAAGCTCTCAAAACTTACAAACAATTCATCCCTCTGACACCAATACCCCTAAAGTGCTCATTATTTTCTTTTGCCCTTTTCTGGGAAAACACACTTAATCTAATACTAACATGTCTATTGTAGGGTCTAGCCATAGTCCTTATTTTCCCTTTAAAATATATTTAATATATTAATATATATTCCATTTAATATATAAATATATATTCAATTTAAAAATATATGAATATATTTAATATATTAATA
>NW_016806443.1:2773642-2851463 GCF_001698545.2 Rhinopithecus bieti
TTTAATATATATTCAATTATTCAAATTTTCCTACATGCCAGGCACCGTTCTGTTAGTAAGTACAGACGGACAGAAAATAGATCAGTGTAGAGGGAAAAAATGTTATATATCAAGGCATGAAATTCAGAGTGACAAGAATACCACTAATAAGCGTTAGCGTTATCAATACTGAAATGCCACCTCTATTTCTCTTAATAATGTCAAATCCACTTAAACTAAAACTAAACAAAGACCCTGGAGGAATAATGGTCTTTTAACTATAATCAGATATAAAGAAGCACAATGGTACCACAATTTAGTCTAATGTTTGTCTCGCTTTTCCTACTACCACAGTTTAATAAAACAAAGACACAAGCTTAGATTGTTCTAAGAAAGAAGCTAATTATAAAAGCTAACACTTGTTGTGTACTATGAGCCATGCACTTTAAGAAATATTTTATAAGTAATAATTCTTTTAATCTTCATGAGAATTTTCATGAGTAGAGATGCCACTTATTTGGAATGTATCAGTAAAATCCTATGAGTTGTTGAAATATTGAAATATATGTTGATTGGGAAATTGCAGTTTAGTGCCCCTAGCATCTCTCTGACTCCTCCCTTGCATCCCCTCAACATTAGAGACCACTTCTACCTCCTCAATATTAAGCAATTACAATGTTAATTTCTTACATAATAGGTCTCCTGGATTCTATTCCAATGATCTCTCTCTTCTGAAAACAAATCATGTTGTCTGAGCAATGTTACTGGTTCCCCCAAAGAATCTCAGAATGCTGGGGGCTGGGCCCAGCTGGTGGTGGTGGTGGTTGTCTGTACAACCTTAAATATCCACACGGATGGACAATTCTGGGTTCTGTGGCTGGCTGTGGCTTTTAAGAAAGTGACGGCAATTCCAGAATAACCTGCCCAGTTACCAGTATCTATCCCATCAGTTCAGTGCAAACATTCTACTGAGGATGAAGGTACTGGACCCTCCACCTCTTTACTTTGCAGCTGAGGCTACTGCTGACACCTTTAGCATCTGCCTACTCAGCAGATAAGATGAGAACCTTAGTCCACTGCCTGCTTAGGAATAAGCATTAGGGAGAACCAGAGCCAGCTGCCAACTGCAGCATATCCCAATTCACACATTATCAGAGGGTTTGACTTCAATGGTCAATATCATTCTCATTTTACAGAAAAGGAAACTAATGCATAGAAGTCATTACTTAAAATGTAAAGGTCAAAGTCAGGGTCCAAACCCAGACAGGCTGGCACCAGAATCTGTGGTCTTATGTGCCTTTCCTCTGTTCTGCAAGACAGGGCTCACACTACGTCAACATGACACGCCAATGAATGATTTCAATGACAGTCAGTAGTAGAAATATTTAATATATAAAAATGTCAGACAGTATCACACAGAATAGAAAAATGTAATATAATTGCTGTTAGTGTAGCAGAAGCTGAGGGAAAATGAACAATATCATTGATGTTCAGAAAAAAAAATCTGTAGTTATTGAGATTATAAATCAGCTAATGACTATCAATTTAAGAAGGAACATGTTGGAAACATTTGATGCAATTACCTGTGTGAAATCATGGCTGACTCATGGGATCACTTAGCATGTGACAGCTCTACTCAAAACAGTCAGCCAACACTTTCCATATATCAACAATTATTTAGGAATCTTAAGCCTGACTTCATCATTTGTACTGCAACACGCAGTTGTTCCTTCTTCCCAGGAGATATGTTCTAAGACTCCCAGTGGATGACCGAAACTATGGATAGTACCAAACTTTACATAGACAATGATTCTTCAATCTAATAACTGAGAAAACTACTAAGTGACGAATGGGCAGGCAGTGGATACGCTGGACAGAGGGGTGTTTCATATCCCAGGACAGAGTAGGATGGCATAAGATTTCATCACACTACTCAGAACAGCATGCAATTTAAAACATGAATTGTTTATTTCTGGGATTCTCCATTTAATATTTTTGGACTGTGGTTGACCTTGGGTAATTGAAACCTTGGAAAACAAAATCATGGATAAGAGGGGACTACTGTATATAATTCGGTAAGCAGATGTACAATATCATATAGTTTAGTTGGGGAATAAAAAAAGAACATTTAAAAATTATTTAAATATTACTCTCTATGGCTCTATCATTAGTCAAATATTTTTAATATCATCCTTCCTAGAAAATAAGTCAAACACTAGGGCATGGATTGATAAACTAACTTACACAAAATCACCATCATAGAAGAAAATGAGTAATTGTCTCCAAAATATAGCTCTGTGATTTGAGATGTCCAGCACCCTTCTGTCCAGAGTTCTTTTTAGGCCCAATAGAAATGTATTCTACTGCTGCTTAATGATAGTTTGAACAAAGCAAACATCCAAAACACATGTGTGTTGAACTGAATGGAATTATCCATCTAATTTCTTTGACGATTAAATCACATAATTACCATGGAGAAGGGGAGGATCATCAATTGCCTTCATCAATAAGGAAAATAACATTACTATAGAATCATTTATATTTTCTAATCCTTATATCCCAAGTGCTTTAATTTCTCACCCTCTTTTCTTTTGACCATTATTAAGAGCTCCTAACTTGTTGAACTGACATTGGACTCAGGATCCTTAACACTGCAAATGTGAGTGTTGACACATTGTTGTTAAGATAGCAAAGCAAGGCTTCTAACATCATAAAATCTTTTTATTGTTCATCAATAACTTCTGAATTATTCATATACAACTTTAAGCACTGGGCAAGGAAAGGGCTATTACTTACGGGTGTTAAAGTATTGGTAATGCATTATTTCAGGGCTTATATTCAGTATTGTTAGCAAAAATACATAATACAATTGCTTGGCTATTTTCAAACAGCCAGTTGAACTGGGATAAAAGACTACAAATTGGGTTCGGTAAATACTGCTCGGGTGATGGGTGCACCAAAATCTCACAAATCACCACTAAAGAACTTACTCACATAACCAAATACCACCTGTTCCTCAAAAACCTATGGAAATAAAAAATTATATATATATGTATATATATATTTTATAGAGTTTGAAAGGATCTTAGAAATCATAACCCAATCCATCATGGCTTATGACTAAGAAAAAGGAGATCCAGAAAGATTCAACTTAGATGGCTCCAACAAATATTTATTTAAAACTTGTCACATGTCAGGCACTATGCAAATGCCAGGGTATGGTGACCAACAATCTGTGCTCCAGAGACTCTTACCACTTAGTGGAAAAGAAGCAGAGGTATAATTCAAACTAGGGTCAAACTAATTCTAAAGCAAATGTTTTTTCATTTACTAGGTAAACATCTAAATTAGTAGTATTAAGAATTCTTAATTTTTAATTAAGAATATCAAATGGGTTATAGTCAGTGAGTCATGAGTTTCATCTTCAAAATGTCCTTTTAGACTAAGAGTTCCTAAACATTTTGAGAGAAATGAATACCTTTGTAAATGCATTCGGTCAGCGGATATCCATCAATCACATACTCTGTGTTTTGGTGCAATTAATTTAGGACAAAATCTATGAGTGATCTCCCAAAATTTACACTAAAGAAGGGAGACATTCTTTAGACAAGCAAACAGTAGTATGCATAAATTATTACGGTATACAAAGTGCCCTGAAAAGAAAGAACAAGATACTTTGATAAAAAACAATATACTATGTATTTAAAGGTGGTTGTTAAGGAAGACCTCTGCAAAAGACTGGGGTTTGTGTCCCCTCAAAATTTGTATGTTGAAATCCTAAACCCCCATGCAATGGTAATAGGAGGTGAGGTGTTTGAGAGGTGATCAAGTAATGAGGATAAACTCTTCATGGATGCAATCAGGATCCTTATAAAAGACGCAACAGAAAACTCTCTCACCCTCTTTCCTCCACATGAGAACACAATGAGAAGGTGGCAGTCTGCAATCCCAAAGAGGGCCCTCACTACCATGGGACCACGCTGGTACATTGATCTTGGACTTCCAGCCTGCAGAACTGTGAGAAATAATTTTTGTTGCTTATAAGCCACCCAGTCTATGGTATTTCATTACAACAGCCTGAACAGACTAAGACAGTGTCTGAGGGGGATGATATTTGGATTGAGGCCTAACTGTAAGAAACAGTCAAGCAAAGAGATTTTCAGTACAGCAATGAAATACACACATATCCAAAGGTGGGGAATATCTTTGTGTGTGCCTCTCAAACAGAAAGAAAGTCTATATGGGAGCTGGAGGAGGCTGGAAAGGCAGGCAGGGGCCAGACGTGGGCCAAGACAGAGGGTTTGCTTTTGCTCTAAGAGTTATGGAAACCACTGGAGAGTTTTAAGCCGGGGAAAATTATATTAGGTTGGTTCAAAAGTAATTGCGGTTTTTGTCATTACTTTCAATTACTTTTGCACCAACCTCATAATCTAATTTTCATTTTGAAAGATTACTTCTTTAAATCATGGGTGGACTGAAAGTGAAACTGAAGAGTCATGAAGAAGCTATTGCATTGGCCAAAGGGGAGAGGTCACAGTACCTTAGTTTAAGGTGCTGATAACAGAATTGGAGATAATTGGGTGGATTTGAAATATATTTTATAAATAAAATTGAAAGGATGGGCAAATGAATTAGATGTGGGGAGTCTATGAGAGAAGGAATAAACATGACCCCCCAGTTTTCTCAACTGAGAAGCTAGATCAACAGCCACCTCATTTCCTGAGGTGCATAGGATTTTCTTAAATCATTTTTATGGTAATGGGAATAGTCTAGTGTTTGATGTATTATATTTTAGATGACTGTGATACATTCAAAAGACATGCCAAGTGGAACTCCAAGAAAGGCAGACTGGAAATGTAAAGTTAGGAGTTGTCAGCCCACATGGTATTTGAAGCCATGAGACCGGATGAGCTCTTCTAACAGGAGTGGGCAGAGAGAAGAGAACACAGACAAGAACTAACCTCAGAGGAATTTGCAGAGGTTGGGGGAGTAAGTAATGAAAAAGAATAGAAAGGGCTATCCAATGAAGCAAGAAGAAAATTAGGAAAGGGTGATATGGGAAGCCAAGAGAGGAGAGCATTCCAAGAAGGATAGAATATGTAGTATCTTGAATAGTTTTGAGAAGAAAGAACAGAAAAATAAATAACACCTAATACATTTAGCATATAGGAGATCATAGGCAAACTGAAAGCAGCAGCAATTTCAGTAAATGGATAGAGTAGACATCAGATTAGAACAGGTTACAATGACTAGAAAGTGACGTACTGAAAATAATTTATATAGTTAACACTTTCTGGAAGCTTGGCAGTGACTACAAAACTGAGAACTAGAGCAGTAGGTAAGACACAGTTGGTGGCTAAGGAGTGTTTTTGGTTTTTTTTTAAAGATAGAAATTATTAGAGTGTGTTTATGCTGGTAGAAATTATCCAGAAATGGAGGGGGGGGAATGAAAACATATTAAAGGAAGGAATTTCAAGTCCTTGATAAGAAGACAAGGGAGAATATCCAAAACCCTTATGGAAGGTCTAGCTTCAGAGAAGTGGTACAGGCTAATGAAAACCAAAAACATGCTGTATTAGAAAAACTGCACAATTAAAATTGTCTCTCTCTCTTCCCCTGCCTCCACACTGACCTATCGATAGAGAGAGATACATACTGGAGGGCAGAAAGCTAAAGGTAGGTATATGAATCCCCAGGCTGGAAAGTCATAAACTCCATCTTAACATGAAACTATCTCTTCCAGTTTCCTAAATAAAGCACCTCCTTCATTTGAGTTATCACTGAGTTATCTTCTGGCCCACGCTGTCTGCACTCTGGGTGGCACTAAGACACCACAGCCCTATCATTCTCTCCTGCCCTCCTCACCCTGCGCACGGCCCACAACCTTCCTATTGCTGCTGTGCTGCACAAACACAGTGGGAGAAGACAACCGATGAGGACAACTATGTTTTACTCTTTCTACAACCTCCATCCCAACCTACTCTCTTTCCACATTTTTTCTCATCCCTTTGCTTTGTCACTAACAATTAGAGCGTTCATATTCATGTTGTCTTTTTTCATCAACTGTCTTTAAACGTTTGTAATTCTCAGATATCTCCTATCCCCACTCTCCAGTTCATCTATTCCCACAGCTTTTATTACTGTGTAAATATGCTGATGACTCACAATGCCTGACCTCCAGCCCAGTCTTCCTCATAAGCTCCAAACTCATATACCCACTCAACCTTCTATTGGGCATCTCCAGTTGAGGACAACAGGGACACCTCACACTCCATAGTTCTACAACTAAAGTCGTTACCTCCCCACCCCATCCTCACATCAACTCTTTCATACGTCTAATCAGTTTTTCGGTTTTTTTGTTTTGTTTTGTTTTGTTTTGTGTGTGTGTGTAGCAGTAGCTTGGTTTAGTCTGGGCTCCTCTTGTGTCCAAAATTCAATCAGTTACTATATCCTGTCAATTTTGTTTCCTTCAAACTCATATCTACCAACATTATTCTTAGTTCATGTCACCATGATTTCTTGCCTAGATTACTAGCATGGCTTCTGAAAGTTGCCTGTATGTCTCCAACTCTTGAACTGCATGGTATCTCCTCCACACTGCAGCCTGAACAATATTTGGCTTAAAACAGTTTAATGCTCACCTCCCAACTATCCTGATGATAAAACACTCAACTTGCAGCATGGCTTACAGGAACCTTCACGATCCAGCTCTTGCTATCTCAGATCTCATGTCTTACTCAGTACAGTCTCTCATTTGGATTTGCATGCTCTTCCTTTTATCCAGAAGGCTCTCACCACTCACCTCCTAACCACCCTCCTCTCAGCTAACTCAGCTCCTCAGGAGAAGCCCCTTCGCTGACCCCTTTCCTCTCTTTCCTATTTGTTACTACACAGAGCTGATTGGAGGAGTAGACCATCCAGGAAGGTTTCCAAGGAGTAAATCTGTAAGTGGAACTGAACCTCATCTCCCTGAGAAAATACGTTGATCAGAAATCATCTTTACTGGACTTTGTGCTCAGGAGGATATCGTATAAGATGGTAATGTTTAGGAAGCAGTGAGTGACTGCTGGGCAGGCGAAACTACATTCTAGGAGGACAGGTTCTGTTCATTGCGGGCTTTTGTTTCGCTGATTGGGGAGTACAATTTTGAGCCTGGAGCCAAACTGTCCAGAATAACACAGGAAGGCTGAGAACCCTCCCTGCCTTCTCCATCTTTGCCTGAACTGTGCTCACTGTCTCCCCTAAATAAAATGTGAACAAATACGTGCTGTCTCTTCTTGTCATACCTCTGCTTCCCACTAACACATCAGTAACAACTCTTCATTCAAATTTCCTCTTTACCTGTTTATCTTCACGACCAGACTGGAGTGTCAGAGACCAAGAACTGAATATAGTTCTAGCTTATGATGTATTTATTCATTTACTTAACAAACGAAAACATCAAGATTTAGAGAGCTTAGGTGAGATGCCCAAGATCACACAGCATCAAGGCTGGTTTTAAAAGCGGACCATCTGACTCCAGGGTTTATAGGAATAACCAGTTACTGTGCTGCCCCATGAGTCGCTTATACCCACTCCAGATTGGGAAATGCACGTAAAATCAACCAGAAGACATGGCGACAGAGCGAGACTCTGTCTCAAAATACATAAATAAAGTCTATTTATTTCTTACCCCTTCAATTCTATCACTACCGCCTTCCTCTAGTCTCTGGTTCATTCAGTAAGACCTTAACTCCCCAGTACATTTTATGAGACTAAAGTCCAGTGTGCACATGTTGAAAAGACTTGGAGATTTTATTGGTTGTATTTATGGATATGTTAACAAAAAATTGGCGTGCAATGGAGAGAGACAGAATTTATTTTTTATTCTCTGGTGAATATCTATGAAGCCACTGAATCAATGAGAAATCGAAAGTGATACTTGAAATCAAGCTCTGAAATACTCACTTCTCTTGGTGACCTTGAGCCTCCTTCTCGAAATGTTGGTTTACATCTGAAATTAATCTGTCATTCAAAAAGAAAAGTATATTATATTAGAGATAAGCATCAGACTAGACTGAATTACCTGGAAAAAAAAACAGTGACAGATATTGAGACTGAAAAGCAAAACCTTCAAAGAACAAGGAACAATACTCTTCTTAGTCTTTTGAAATCATCGCAGTAGATAATCAACAGAGATCCCAGGTGATTCTGTATCTCCAACCCCTTTCCTTCATTCTCAAGAATGAAATCTAAGTATCTTTAAACAATAATGCTCTTCCACCACAAATATGAGAAACTGAGATAAGAAAGAGCCAGAGGAAAGACATCGGCAGCTGAAACTACCCAGCTGGGTTTCTGATTGTAAAAATAGAAAATATAAACTTGAGATTTTTTTAGTATTATGATGACTATTCAAAGACAAGGGAGTTACTCTTTTTTTTTTTTTTTTTTTTTTTTTTTTGAGATGGAGTCTCGTTCTGTCACCCAGGCTGGAGTGCAGTGGTGCGATCTCAGCTCACTGCAACCTCCGCGTCCTGGATTCAAGCAATTCTCGCGATTCTCCTGCCTCAGCCTCCTGAGCAGCTGGGATTATAGGTGCGTGCCACCACATCTGGCTAATTTTTTGTATTTTTAGTAGAGACGGGGTTTCACCATGTTAGCCAGGATGGTCTCCATCTCCTGACCTTGTGATCTGCTCGCCTCGGCCTCCAAAGTGCTGGGATTACAGGCATGAGCCACCATGCCCAGCCCAGAGTTATTCTTTATAAAAGGATTCAGCATTGCTTTTCTTTTAGATGTGGAGGTCTCCTAGTAGGCACATTGACATCTTGGTTAGCTACTCCATAAAGTGAAAGGAGCAAAAGAATGAAGGCAGAGATGAGTAAGTGAAGGTGGGGCAGAAAAGAAAATATTAAGATAACATGTTGGTAGTCATTGCCACAAGACATCAGCTAGGCTCAACTGGTCATGTCAGTGAAACTAAATGAATGTCATGGGGGACTAAAATATTTCAATGCTTTTACTCATGACAGCTCAAGAACATAGACAATACACAGAGAAACACACATAAAAATGGAGTAGGAAGTGTGAAAGGAAAAAGGATGACAGGCAACTCACTACTGGAGCCTCTTCCATCCCCTAAATAACAAACAAATGGACTTTGCCAAATCCACTTATTCTGGAGGTACAACACCACCAGGTTGTCACTTCCAGTCCCACCCACACATTTGAGCAGCAACAGGAGGAGCACTGCCCAGCAGACTGAGAGCCGGCTTCCAGCTTGGCTCACTCCCTTGCAGGCACTTTGAGAAGAAGTAAACCACACGAGTCAGATATATGTGAACAACAATTATAAAAAGTTTACAGAACTTCCCCCTTCTTAAACAACTTGTGGAAGAGCCTATGGGTGAATAGTAATGCTTGAACTGAGATGATATAATAAGAGAATCAGTGCACACCAGGCTTTTCCATAACTGTTATTCCATTTCCCGAGTCAACGTAAAATGATATCAAATTACACTTCAGCAAACAAGAGAGTGAATGATCCTAAAACATTATCTTTCCATTGTTAATCTGGCAATAATGTTGGACTTCCAGCTTTTTTTTAAGGGCACTGTTTTCAAAAAGTTGCAACTAGAAAGTTACATTGGGCCTCCGAAGACCAAATATTTGCAATGTAACAAAACTGCAGCAGGGGGCGCGCTCTTACCTTTTCTAACTGCTCAATGCAGGCGGTGTGGACCACGATTTTACAGACTGCACACTTTCTCCTGAGAGCTGATTTCTATAACATTCAATTCAAAAGACAAGAAAGAAATGTTAACAGTCTGTTCTGAAGAGTTCCCTAGTATTAAAGTGGGCATATATAATATATATATAAATACAGCAAATATTGTAATTATTTCTATTTCAAAGCAAATTTAAAACTTCATCTTAAATATTAAATAAACTTTATCAACAGTCTCTCCACTCACCAAATAACTCCATATCTGCATGACTTAGGGTGGGCTAGATTGTCTCTTCAAATAATAATAATAGCTCGAATATTTTGAGCATATAATAAGAACCAGCTCTTTATTCTGTCATTTCTAAGTTTCAGCACCTTACAACGTAGGCATTATTCTCTTCCATTTTCAAATATTTTCTACATTATCACTCAAGTAGCTAAGGGGCAAGACCAACATCCAAACTTAGATCTAAGTTGAAAACAGGCATTCTTTCCCTATTGCAAAAGTGTCTAGATTTCCAGGGGCCAGGCATTTTAGGCTTCTATCCCAGGCATGAGTCTAGACTAAGTTACTTGGGTTTCTGCCCAAATCTTCCAGAAGGAAAAGAAGGCAAGTTCAGCTTTCACACCCAGGAAACAATAATAAGAATAGCAACAAAAGCAGGAAAAGCTGCTAAAAGGAATATAGTATTTGCTATGTGCTCTTATAAGCACTTCACAAATGGTAGTTCACCTAACCCTCACAACCCTATAAAACAGGTTCTATTCTTAATTCCATTTTACTGATGAGAAAACTGCCCAAGGTCAGCGAATTAAGGCACAGCAGGGCCAGGTGGTCTGGCTTCAGAGCTCATGCTTATAAGCATTACACAAGTTGGCCTCTCTGACAGTCAATACTAGTTTAAAATTATAATACAATAAAATTTTTTTAAGTTTATCTTTTTCTCTAATGATGAAAAATGGACTGCATGGAGAGAGATGAATGAGCGGAATCTACATTTCATGACTGCCAGTGTCGTGCACGATCTAAGATAGGAAAGTTCAGCCCTCTCTACAAAGGACAGACTGGAAGGAGGATTTGCATGAATAATTTCTGTGTTTGAGCCTGAAAGTAACGTACTATAACTAAGCCTATCTATCAAATGGTCTATCAAAGCATCCAAGTGTGAAAGGCCCTGAGTTACTGTCCTTAAGGAAGATACTCTTAGAGATTGCTGGCAACCTCCCCCTTCCGAGGAGTGGTTTCCCTGCTGAGGTATAATTTTTGAGTCAATTGTGTCAGGTAGGTGAGAAGAAATAAAGTATTGCTGCAGCCAGAGGAGACTCCAGTCTCCTGGAGGAGCTGCAAACCACCACCTTGGAGGGGTAGGATCAGGAAAGAAACTGCAGCCTCATAGGTCTTGGACAGCTGAATTCATTCAACATGGGGTATTTACACATTATCAGCCACCTACAAAGAAGCTAAAACACTGCAGTACCACTGCCATGAAACTTGTAGAAGAAATCCACTGACTGAGATGCCTTTACTCTGCTTGCGGATGCTTTTATCACTCTCGGATTTCCTCTTCCTGAGGGAAGAACATGGTGTAGCACATGAAATAAGTTTGACAATTGCTTTTGCACATAACAATGATAAAAGAAACCAAAGCATCTAGCTACACTACTGAACAGTGTCTTATTCTACTACTAAAAAGGAAAAGAAGAAGAGAAAAGAAGGAGGGGAGGAACAACAACAAAACATGAAACAGTAATTGTAGTAGCACAGCAGTAGCAATCAAAAGAACAATCAGAAAATTCTATTTTGCTCTACAGGGTAGAGCACCCATAAGCAAATGATGGTTTCCCTTCTGTTTCCTATGGATATCCCGGTGCCAATCACTGCTTTGGCACCACCTGCAGAAAATGCATGGGGCATTTGAGTCACATTGCTAATCAGAGTTACAGTGACACTAAGGAAACTGGAGTTGATTCCAGTCTATTCATTTCCCATGAAACTCCTAGCAAATTACTTTGTGGATAAGCAAAGCAATATTACCACAGGTAGGCAACCACTTACGGGCTGTGATTTAAGGATGCCTGAAAAGCCTCCCTCCTTGGCAATAACTCCGTCCTAGTCTAGCTTCATGCTTGACACTATGCTCTGCATTAAGTTCTATGGAGTTCCAGGGATTTCTTAGGCTCCTACAAAAGTCACTGAGGATGGGAGGAGGGAACGGAGAAAACTCAGGAAGCCTCATGCAGTCAATGAAATGGAATGCCTCCTCCTTTCTTTGTTTTACAAATCAAGATTCTGAGTCAAAATATCTTTTGAACAAGGGATCTGGGCTAGAGGAATTTGAGAACCAGTGAGTTAAGATATGTTATCTCTCAGCTTTCTGGAACGTCATGTAAATGCACTAACATTCATATGGAATAACTGAAGTGCAATGTTCTGCAGATGATAATATATGGAGTTGAGTGCTGTGAGTTATAAAACTGATTTTAACTGAACTATATTGGATTTTAAAAGATCCTCTTAAAATATATTACATACTTATGTGCCTTTTGAGGCAGAATATATAGACCATATTCTAAATTTTTCTTCATAAAGACTACAACATGATGCACTGTACTACACAGAACAGTCATTTTTCTCTTTCCCGTCCTTCTGTTTGGGTAGAGCTCCTTTTGCATCAGTGTCGCTGTCTTTTGTTGCTCTCAATTTCCTAAATGGCAGCTTCTTAACAGCTTTTAATCTGAGAAATCAGATAATTACAGTTTACAACCATATGTAAAATTAAGTAAATAAATTCTGAGTAAAGGTCCAAGGCCTTTTGCCATAGTAGCAAAGTAAATAGATTTGTAGTTCCTTAATTGATGGAAACTGTTTTAGCAAATCTGAAATTTTGACCACTGACTTTGTGGTGTATGACTACGTTTCAAGTGGTTAAAGTTATTTGAAGTAGCTGGATAATAAGCTTCTGAACAGAAATTGCCCAAAACACATAGAATTTTGTGCTTAGTTAAGTTGCAATTTTTTATTTTGAAGTTCCCAGCTATATACAAAGGTAAGATGCAGGAATCTGGACATTCTAAACACTATAAATATTCACTTTTCCCCAAATAACTTATATGAGCCAGTGCTTCCTTCTCTATGAAAGGTGATAAATTAAACCAAGAAAAGTCACTTAAAAGCATTCAGTAGGGGCTGGGTGCGGTGGCTCACGCCTGTAATCCCAGCACTTTGGGAGGCAGAGGCAGGCGGAACACGAGGTCAGGAGATCTAGACCATCCTGGGTAACATGGTGAAACCCTGTCTCTACTAAAAATACAAAAAAATTAGCCAGGCCTGGTGGTGGGCGCCTGTAGTACCAGCTACTTGGGAGGCTGAGGCAGGAGAATGGTGTGAACCCGGGAGGCGGAGCTTGCAGTGAGCCAAGATCGTGCCACTGCACTCCAGCCTGGGTGACAGAGTGAGACTCGGTCTCAAAAAAGAAGCATTCAGTAGGTAAGCTCTTATTCCTCACATTGGGACATAGTTGTTACAGAACCTAGCACAAAAACATAATTTAAACAAATAAATATTGCCTAGAACATGAAACATGTTTAAAAATTAAAATTATTTAAAAAACAGTAATTTGCTCTCATCAATGAATTTAAAGGCCAATTGAGCTTACTGCCTTAAATATCAAATAGCACCTAAGCACCTTTACTAAGGGTTCCCTGATTTTGCTGGTGTTAATATTCAAAAGAAACTTATTTGTAGGTGTGTGGTACAGGGTGGGCAGAGTGGGGAACATATCTGTTTAAACTAAGACACTATGGAACACAGTATAGATCACATTCCATTATACTACGCTGTTCTAATGAAAACATGAGCAACATTTACTTAAATAATAACACAATAAAACATATGCTCGGTTTTAGGATGGTGGGCAGGATCTCACCAGTAGCCACACAGTGGTTATAAGAGAAAACACATCCTACATATTTCCCATGTTGCAGGCGCTGCTGGCACTCAAAGTAGTGACAGCTCTCCACCAATCTTCAGCTCATAGCAGGCATGAGAGAAAAACCATCACAGCTTTAGACCACTGGAGCAGGGAATGGGGACTGAGGAGGACAGAGGGATCAGTGGCAGGCAGTGGTAGAGAGTATACAATTGTCCCTAATAAAGAGATTAACATTGAATCCTATCCCACCCAACTACATCCCTTACCTAAGTGCCTGATCTATAAGTACCAAGAAAGCTGTTTTTTTTTTTTTTTTCTTCCTTTGAGCAAGATGTGTGATTTCCGCTAAGTAACAATGAATATCTGGTGGGAGTTGAGAGAGTTTGATAGAGAAAAAGAGGAAAGGAAGGAAGGGAAAGATGATGAAAAATAAAGAAGAAGAAGAGAGAAGGGGAAAAGATGGGAAAGGGTAGGAGAGAAGAGGGAGGAGGGGGAGGAAAGGAGAAGGCGGTGGGTCCTTCAGGGCCTGGGGTTATCTACTTTCACAGACCTATGTTTTATAAAAGGATTGGGGCCTTTTTGCTGTCCAAGGTAAGTAAAATTAAGTATCTGTCATTCCCAATTGTCAGAAGTTTGACACCCAAGAAGCAGGTACAACAAGGCTGGCTGTCCGTTTCTGAATAAGGCACATGGTAAGTCTTATTTCTCCTTGCAGTGGGGCCAACTGCACTGCCTGCTGACCACATAGCTTCTGCTGCAGTCCTAAGATCTCCCACTGCGCTTGCCCACCTCTACAGGTGGAATCATCAGAGATGGGACATGGGGAAGGCAGTGGGAAAAGAGCAACCAGCATGGCAACTGTTCTTAGTCTCCCCATCTCAGAAGAGCTCAGAGACCAGAGGCTGCTGCAGGACCAAAAACACCAGGGCAAAGTCTGAGCTTATGACACCTTACTCCAGAATTCCCGGACCTAATGCAAGGAATCACCAGCTATGAGGCCACAGTGAGCAAAGGGATGACAGCCAGGAAAGGGGCTTCAGACAGAAACCAACAATGCTGTGAGTGTATAAGGGGGCAGATGGGGACATGCTGGGGAAAGGGCCAGAGTAGGGCCACATGGTGAGAAGCCAGGAAGAAGGACAGAGGAGGTGGCTGGGCAGGGCCTATCCCCAGATGCCTCCCAGCTTTCTCCCCCATGTTTTCTCTACCCCTTAGCCTCCTAGATGGGAAGATTCACCCTGAGGACTAGAAATAGAGGGAAGGCTGAAAATCAGGCAAAGGGAAAACTGCAAGAGAGGCCAAGGGAGTGCTCTCCTCCTCCCCCTTCTCCTTCCCTTTTAGAACACAAAGCCCACTCCACAGCAGCACTTTGGAGATGGGTAGGAAGGAGGGGCCATGCAGCCCTGGCAGGGCTGTCCTTTCCTCCTCTTAAATGGTGGGGCTAATGGAATGCTTAGGAAAGTGGAGGGGAGGAGCCGTCCTAAGCTCTTAGCATGTCAGGAATCTGGGGTCCTTTCAACAGGCATTGCCTCTCTGGCAACATACACAAGAACATTGTTGCTGTATAATCCAAGGTAAATGAAAACAAGAGTTCTTTGATTTATTTAAAAACCTAATTAGAAGAAATGACAAGCATACCTGGCAAGTTCTACTTCTCTGGGGAGTCTGGGATGCAATCTATAAATTGGCATTAGGAAAAATGAAGAATGACATTATCTGAAAGTTCCATTAATATGATTTCAGGGCCAAAGCCTGACCTCCACTATCACTCATGCAGTCTTCTCTTTTTCTTCAAGAGAATATAGAACATTTTGGACAAGCCAGGAGGGTGGCTAGCTGAAGTTCCAGCACACTCCTTTTATCCTCAGTATATCATTCATTCTGTCTATGACAACATGATCTCATGATTCCAGACCAACGAGCAAAGATGCCACATGTCCGGAGGAGTCTGTGACCCGAGTGGAAACTCAGACCTCTCTTTAGAGGTTCAATTGCAGAGAGACCTCACTCCATGTTAAAAGGTCCTAGCCCAGACCCTGCGTAGTGCTGGCCCATGTTGGAAGGCAGGCCTTCATTTTTCAAGACCCCATGGGTTTGTGCAACGTGATCTGTGGACAGACAAGGACCTGGTAAGGGCTGAAACCTTCTGAGACAGCCCCCAACAATCAACACCCTTGATAAGGGATGATGCCAAAAGTACCTCAGAATATCTGGAAGAAAAGCAGCAGGAACAACAAGAAGTTGGGTTGGAGACTCTTACAAAGGATACATCAAAATACTCATGCAATGCTCAGATATACACCAATACTCCTGAATCTGTAGATGCCAGGTATCTGGAATCATGACGGTTTGAGGTATCCTACAGAAGAGAAGTTTCCATATGGCTGAGACAATCTGTTACTGCTGACTTTTCCAGAATCTATTTATGGAAATTTAGTTCACCAATTATTTTCACCATCACTATGTGTATAAGACTATGTGAGTGCTGTACAGGATATAAACAGAAGGAAGCTTCTGTCCTTGGAAGAGCTGGCAAGCTACTTCAGGAGACAAGAGGGACTTGGAAGAAAAGGCTATTAACAGGCGAGAGCCACACATGGCTACATGCTCAACAACAGCTCAGACAAGAAAAGCCATCATCTAGAGGAGGGCAAAGTCTGAGGCTGAACCAGTAAAAAGGGTCTAGCAAAGAACGCAAATTCTTGAATTTAGGCTTAAAATGCGTACATTCAAAAAAAATCAAAGGCATTCCAGCAGGAAAAAGATCCAAAGTCTCTTTATGTAGTAGGCACCGATGCCTCTGAAAAGGCATGGAGACCTGCTTTGGCATGTCCACTGCGGGACAATTCCTGGGCTCCTGGGTGTCTATGTACAGGAGTCACTGGGCTCAAGGCTGGTGGTTGAGTGTGGAGGTTTGAACAGTGTGTCTGGGGGTTGCCAGCAGGTAGAGTAGGATGCCCTCAAACCTGGGAAGCAGGTACACTGGCTGTGTTAAGAAGCCAGAGGAGCCGTCTCATGAGGAGCTGCAAGAGAAGGGGAAACAGAACTACTCCCCAGAAACCACGGGGTTCAAAATTACAGCTACAGAGAGGTGGAGATTTCTCTGTGTTTCCATGCTGCTATATTCCAGCACCGAGAACACTGCCTGACACAGTTATTCTGAAAGGAAAAGGGGAGGGAAGAAAGGAGAAAGGACTTCCGGCATAGGGCTGTCTCCCCACTTAACCCCTCAACCAGCCCAGGTCTGAAAAATTGCTGGCTTTAGGAAACATAAGGAGACAAAACCCCCACCAGGACACAGACATTCTCGCAATGAGCAATTCCAAAAGCAACAGTAATGAGGCACCTTCAAAGTGTTTGAGGAATGGAAGCCTTCTGCCCACAATAGGGAAAAAATAGTGCAGCCAGGTGCGATGACTCACGCCTGTCATCCCAGCACTTTAGGAGGCCGAGGTGGGAAGATTACATGAGGCCGGGAGTTCGAGACCAGCCTGGCCAACATGTCAAAAGCCTGTCTCTACTAAAAATATAAACAATCAGCCGGACATGGTGGCGGGCACCTGTAATCCCAGCTACCGAGGAGGCTGAGGCATGAGAATCACTTGAACCTGGGAGGTGGAGGTAGCAGTGAACTGAGATTGTGCCACTGCACTCCAGCCTTGGTGACAGAGCAAGACTGTCTCAAAAAAAAGAAAAAAGAAAAAGAGAGCATAGAGGCCGCATGACAATCATAGCTGAACAACTATAATATTTTTGTGAGCACAAATCAGATATCTTCTGAGGACCCACAGGACTCTCTGATGGAAGGGCTATTTTGCAGAAGACTGAGGTCTTACACAGACTGCGTAGAGTTAAAAACAGTTGCATCTGTATTACTGTGGCTCATGTGATGCCACCTGTGTCTACAAGTTAGTTAAACCTTGGAATATTTATTTGGGAACAGTTGCAGGAGTGGAGAGAAAACAGACAGAACCAGGGATTATAGACATGAGCCACTGTGCCCAGCCCTGGAAAACTGTTTTGATCTCATAGAACTTATATTCTCCTGCGAGAGACGGACAACAAACAAGAGAGATAAGTATAGTATATAATATATTGACAGAAATAAGTACTGAAAAGAAAACTAAAGAGAGAAAGGGAGGTAAGAAATATCAGGAGTAGGAGAAAATTGAAGTTGTAGACAGGTTGGCCAGGGAAGGTTTCACTGAACATTTTGACAACCACCCAAAGGAAGCGAGAGAGTTCACCACGTGGATATCCGAGGGAGAAGCACTCTAGGCAAAGGGCACAGCCAGTGCGAAGCTCAGAGGCATGAAGATGTCTGGATGCTAAGGAGTGGCAGGGGCCAGAGCGGGGAAGTGGAGATGAGGCCAGATGATAATAGCAGGCCAGATCATGGTGTGTTGCAGGTCGTGGTTAAGACGCCGGCCTTTTTTTTTTTTTTTTTTTTCTGAAAGAGAATAAGAAATTCAAAGGCCACAGTGATAATTTCCCATATGAGGTGATGAGGGCCTGACCTGAAGTGAAAGAATGAAACAAAAAGGAAAGGCAGAGACGCACGACTCGTTGACAGCACACAGCCCTCTTCCTAGCCCCACACTGGGTTCCCCGAAGGTCAGCGCGAATTCCTCATACTTCGTCCTTAAGTCTTTCAGTAGAATCAGCAGCAGCTCCGGAGGGCTTCAAACCTACCCCTTGGTCAGCCTTGTTGTTCATGTGTATGCTGGGCTGACTGCACACCTGACAGTCTCATGCTGTGTTATGGTCGGAATTGCCTCTCGAGGGCCGCAGGAAAACTCACTTGATGCTCTTCTAACAGTGTGTTTTGTTCTGTTCTGAGGAGCACATTATCACAAGCACTCTGCATATGAAGTGTTTATGTTTATGTTCTTAGCACCTCCCCCAAGTAACCTCAGATGTGCAGGAAGGTTCTAGATGCTGGGCTGAACCCCACCTAGGCAGGGTCAATTCCATGACCTCCGGAGAGACCTACTGGGAGAAAGAAGAGCAGTGCCTGTGTGTTGTTGTTTGAACCTGAAATAAAAAGTTGTCTATTTCCCACATAGCTATTGTATTTTATATTTTTCATCTGTAGAGAAAGAAAACCAAAATCTTACAGCCGAAAGCCAAGGGGGAAAAAAAGGACTTCATGAGCTGAATATAAGAACTAGAAAGACACACAAAAAACCTTTCCTCTTCCTGAGAAGCAGCCAATCAGAGCTCACAGGAGAAACAATTTGGTAAGAACCAAATTGCTAGGATTGCGTTAATTCAAAGTTAAAGTTGATGACTGGTTGTAAAGAATAATACACCCATCGTGTTTTGAGCACTGCATTAAGATTGGTAAAAACTACAGTCAAAACAGTACAGGATTCTTTTTAAGGGAGGAAAAAGGTACATGTCTGTATCTGAACAGTTTACCCTTGTACCAAATCACACTCTTAAATGGTTAAATGTGACTTATGTTAGTGGATTTAATACTTCTTTTTAATGAGAAGAAAGTCATAGGCACAAAGTTTCTCTGACAGGCTTCAATAGAAAGCTACAGCAAGCCTGTGGTCCCTGATACTCAGGAGACTGAGGCAGGAGGATCACTTGAGCCCAGGAGTTTGAGGCTGCAGTGAGCCAGGATCATATCACTGCATTCCAACCTGGGTGACACGACAGGATTCTGTCTCTAAAACAAACATACAAACAAAAAAATCAGAAAGCTATGACATGAATCTTAGGAGAAGTCTACACCTTGGAATCCATTTGGGTGACTATTGCATACTGCTACCATCTTTTGGAAATCTCCTTACAATTCAGGCACTGCTATTGAGATATAAAACAAATATTGCAACTAGTCTTTATAACAAGCATGGTGAAGGGCCCGATAAGTTTGGGTTTGCACAAGTCTAATGAAATGATACTAATAAACTGATGCCCTCAGAGATGCCAGGTGGAGAGTCATGGGGAATGATACTCAGTGTGCCTCTCCATCTAGATTACCATGCAGCTCAGGTATTCCTTCTGCCTCCTCCCTCATGGTCATGATACATTAAAAAGTGTTCCAGCCTAATGAACTTGAAGAAATCCTTAAAAATCTATAATTCTATTTCTCACCCTGGCCCTCATTTTACCCAAGGACACTTCATATTTCATCATTCTTATTATTGAAGTGCACTGTACTTTGTTGCCCTCATTTCTTGTTTCTGCTTCTTTAAAATTTGCCTGCTTGTCTTTTCTCTTATTTCTTTTTCCCCATTTGTTTTTCTATGCTTCTCAGCTTAGAAGTCAGTACACAACCACAGCAAGTCACTAGTTTCAACTCATCATGCAATCTTCCTGGTTTTCGCTCTTTATAGGTGCTTTTGTGGCTGTTCCTTGTCATATTTTTACATGTTCTTCAAGGTTATTATTTGTGCCAGCAGGTCAAAGTTGCCACATGTCTTATAGTAATTGAAGGGTGGATGTGCATGCAAATATGGATATAAATATAATCACAGGTACACAGACACTAATAAGTAGAAATTCATACCATCAGAGCCCTACACACATACACACCCATGTGCATTCACAAATTTCAAGCAGACAGACTTGAGTGAAGATGGGCTACACATATTACAGAAGTCACAGCAAAAACAAGTTAATAAAAAATGGTGTTTGTATGTCTTGGTGGCTTTCTCTAGTTCTGAGGTAGCAAATCATGGGTACAGCAGAGATTTGAGCCCTAGCATAAACTAGGAAATCCCAAACACTTTGCCTTTTCAGTCCTTGCTGGTGTGATAGGTCCATAAACACAATCTTACTTGTATTATGAATCCTGACATGTTTCTGTTATCAGTTTCCTTTGTGGAAATAGAATTTTTTTTAAGTTCACAGTTTAATATTTCTAACCAATAATCTAGAGATATTTGCTTTGATATGGAATGCTATATTTCTAGTTAAGAAGCTGTGGTAAGTTAGTTATCCTTTCACTGCCATTTTTCACATTCCAGGCGATTTGGTGACATAATTAAGGCAGTCTTCCAGCCAATCTAGTCCCGGAAGACCCATAGACATCTCAGTGATTGTTTATTCAACACTGTACCTCCAATTGGTAATGTTTTCACTGACACATACACACCCGCCTATATCATTTTTTAATGAGGACATCATACCCACAGAGATTTGCCAGGAGGCTAGTTGTGTAATATACACATTACCCACACTGTAAACACAGCTCTCTTCTGCCATGCCAAGTAGGTACACTTTCCCCACTTTACAGTTAAGGGAACTGAGACCCTCTGAGACTGTGCCACTTGCCCAAGAAAGACTAGTTAAGAGTGGAAGTGAAGTCCTTCTAACCCAAAGCCATCTCTATGTGTTACAACTTACTGTGTTTCTCTTTTCTTTGCTAGTGGCAGACTGAGGGACCAAGACTGATGAAGACAGATAAGAAATATGATATTTAACGAGACTGCCCTTTCATATGATCCGTTCTCATGAGATCCCTAGGGGAGCTGACTAATGACAACCACACCATGACCCCCTGTGCCAAGATGGCAAAAAGCAGTCTCTGTTCTCCACGAGAATGAAATAAAATGTGCTGCAAAAGGTATGGCACTGGCTAAACAGGGCATAAAACCCTACACAAGACAGCTACCTGCATGTGTTAAATCTCCCTCTAAAGAGCCTTAAAAATGAGGCAGGAATTCATACGTCCTGGATTGTAAATATAACAATACTTAAACGGCAGGGTTGATCTGGTGACAGGTGTCTGTGTGTGTATGTGTCTCTCTCTCAACAAGCACCTCATTGAACTCATTCATTCATTCAATGTTCAGTCACACAGGGTAACTATTCAGTGTAGTCACTTATCCTCAGTGTGGAGAATACCAGAGAGGACAACAAGGTCAGAGTCCCTGAGCTAAATGGAGCTGACGCTCTAGTGTTGGAGACAGATAAATAAGAGAACAATTTTTAAAAATATGATAGCTAGTAAGTGGTGTGTGCTATAAAAGGTTGACAGAATGGGGAAGGAACAGAGGGGAGACACAGCCTGACTGTCAGCTGGGCTAGTTGTTTCACCTCACAAGCTCAGTCCTCAACTTTCAACGAGGAAACTGAAGTAGCAGGTGATTCTAAGACTCTCCAAACCTAGTACTCTCGGCTGTCTCTTTGGGTTCAGTTTCTTGGAACCACTATTATTCAAGGAGGAAAGATTATAGTGGACAATATTTATTGAGTGCTTATGATTTGCCAGCCTGCTGTTATATATGCATTAACTCATTTAATTTTCACAACAACCATAAGAAGCAGTATTATCCCATTTTCCAGATGTAAAACTTAGGCTTAAAGAGGTTAAAATGGGCTGGGCGTGGTGGCTTATGTCTGTAATCCCAGCACTTTGGGAGGCCGAGGCAGGTGGATCACAAGGTCAGGAGATCGAGACCATCTTGGCTAACGCAGTGAAACCCCGTTTCTATTTAAAAATACAAAAAATTAGCCAGGCATGGTGGCGGGTGCCTGTAGTCCCAGCTACTCGGGAGGCTGAGGCAGGAGAATGGCATGAACCTGGGAGGTGGAGCTTGCAGTGAGCCAAGATCGAGCCACCGCACTCCAGCCTGGGCTCCAGACTGAGACTCTGTCTCAAAAAAAAAAAAAAAAAAAGAGGTTAAAACAAGGACCAGTGTCACACAACTCAAAGCCTGGAAATCAAGATTCAAAGCCAGGTCATTTGATTCCAAAGCTCACACGTTTCATCAACACATCACCTGCACCTCCTTTAATGAAGGCATCAATGTAGGATTTTCCATTTCCTCGTGTTTTTAAAGCATCACCTTCTGAATATCTACCTCATCAATGAGGCAGGAAACAACAACAAGCTCCTAACAAACAGAGACAATACCAACTTTGGAGGCCAGTCATGGTTTTGGAGTAACCGATAATGCAAATAATGCTTCCATCAAGATTGAGTGCCTCTGAGCAACAGGAACACTGGTTAAACCCTAGTGCTGTGGGTCCCTGCCCCAGGAAAACACTGCAAGAAGAGAAACCATTTCTGTACACCTGAGCATTGCCTAGGTAACATGTAAACCTTATGCTAAATCAGATGCAAATTATTTTTATTACTAGGTGACAGGACCATACAATATCCAATAACAACAGAACTGCTTCACAGAAACACACACCCTTACACAAACACACAAATGCAGCCTCAATCTAAAATTGTCATGACAGAAGAGATGACAATTATTCTCAGAGGTTCAAACTCTAAGAATAAAATAAGACACAAGCATTTTGGCTTAATGAAAGTTTAGTATAAAGGCAAAAGAACTGTACAAAGATAGAAAAAAGCCATAAAGTTCTGGAGAGTGAGTAAGCCTCTGTGACTCTTTTTTTCTTTTATCTTTAGGTGGAAGTGAACAGCCCAATAAGACCACTTCAAAATATTGTTGTTATGGATCAGAGACGAGTATGAGTCCTAGGAAAACTGCAAAGCATTGTGTGAGCATTTCTCAAATACTTTTTCGCTGACTACTAAGATCCTACAAAATGGCAATGGGTGTTCTGTGGGAAAATTAATGGGTTCCACAATCCTCCCATTCCCTCAAAAAAAAAGTAGGAAATCCTGCATACCTTATGTCTTTCGTTGAGCTTCACAGGACCTATTTATGTATTAAATTCATTCCATGTTTTTGAAATGTATGGTCATGAGCTCCTTTTAATGTATAATGCCATATATTGTTTTCATTTGAGTTTAGTGTTCTCCAGAATACAATTTTGGGGAAAAATAAAATGGGCTGTGCAAATAGACAATGGTACTACTGATCCAGGGTCACCTAGAAGTGACAGAATCCTAAAGATCCCTCGGCTTCATAGCCTACACATACTGTCACTATCTCCATTACATGAAGTGAGAAGTATTAGCACCAGATTCCCCTTTAATACACAGACAGCACTTGGTACCAAAGAATAATTATAACAATCCCCATGACAGTTGTCATAGTAACAATGGGTAACATGTCCTGAGGGTCTACCATGTGCCAGACACTGTTCTAAGTGTGCACATGGACGATCTCATGGAAATGCTGAGCTATCAGGCCGGACACCTAAAGGACGACATTACTTCCACCGCTGAGAGCACCCCACTCTCTCCCTCTCTCATATCCACTGACTAGGGACTCAGTAGCAGAGAGCGTGTCAGTGAAAATTCTTTTCCTATTTTTGTTGATGGCTACACTTTCCATGAGTCATCTTGATTCATTAGATCCTCAATATCCTAATAGTGAAAAAGGCCCCTGGCAGAGAATGGCTGGCACCCAAACAACTCAAGAGAGCTGGCTTTGCCTCCTGGGCTTTATTGCCACACACGTGGTTCCCTCTGACAGCCTGCACCCAGCTCAGCCAAACTGCCATCTGGGGTGCAGATCATGAGTCTGCTGTGCCAGACAACTGGCATTTGAGGCTAACAGAGCAGGAGCAACATGCAGGCAGATCTTGGTGCATTCTAAGTCCATGCTGGCGCTTTGTGGTACACACCAGCTAGACCCGAATACACAGATGGCCAGAAAGTCCCCAGTAATGCATATCAGGCTCTGATTCTCTCATCTTCTCACCCACACACACAGATGCATGGGAACCAGCATTTTCACAAGCTGCTGCCTGGTGCTCATTCTTCCTGAGATGAAACAGACAAGGTGTAACTGGACTCAGAGTCATTTTCATTTTTAAACAGCAGAAAGCTGAAAGTTTCCTTCAAATAGGGCAGAGAGCTATGACCCTTGTACTCTGCTTGAAAGTTTCTTCCAAGAATCTAATGACATGACCAGCATTCCTGTGAGTGCATGCTGTGATACCCCATTACAGACAGTGATGAGGCTTCTGATTCACCAATAAGAAGACACAGCTTGTGAGATGAGATCACAGAATGGGTTACTTTGATTTGTCCCACTCAGTTGTTCCCAGTCATGACTTGGTAAGAATATGGATGCTACACACAGTAGCAAAATGACAGGTGAAGGTGTAAGAGTCTTAGTGTTGGGATAGACAGAATCATCTCAAATGTAAGGCCTTGTTAAGCCAAAGTCCAATCAAATCTGCAATTAGCTTGTTCAACTCCATGACATTGAACCATAGTAAGTACAGAAGAGGAGGACAATGAATACAAACATTTGTTAACTGATTTTATCCCTCTACTGATTCTGAGAGGTAGATTTAATCACCACTATTTTACAGAGGAAACTGAGGCTTAGACAGGCAGGGCAGAACTTGCATTTTTATCTAGATCTTTTTGTCTCTGGATCTGTGAAGCTCTTGCCCTACAATCCTCCAACTCTTATATCACATGGCCTCTCTAACACAATTCATTCACTTTCTCAATAAAACTGTATTTGGCAAATTGCAAGCAACATTAGAAGGAACCTTAGAATTAAGGCCGGGTGTCACAGGTGGGGTTAAGCCATTTTCACCAAACATTATCTACAAGGAAAAGACTAAAGCAAAATACAAGAACAAAACAATAACAAAAGCAAAGCAGCACCTATTAGCTGGTCCACGAAAAGAGGGTGACATGAGCACATTTAAAAATAGAGAAGATATATCTGGTAACAGCATCCTGAAGTATGACAGTTCCATTTTTCCTCTTACACAACCTACATGCTCACTCACCTCACCATCTACCTACTCTGTTCCCCACAGCTCCCAGCTTCTGACACCAACCTGCCTGTCTGCTCACTTATACCACAACCACATACCACTCAACCGAAACACTCAAGACTGCTGTAGACGCACCTGTATGCATACGTGTCCATGAGCCTATGTAATGGTGATATCTGCTTGGTTAGATGAGGTAACTCGACTTATAGAATGGCTGTTATATTAGCTTCCTAGCACTGCCCTAAGAAAGCAAAGAAGTCATGAAGCTCTGGATAGTGAGTAAGCCTCTCTCTAACTCTTTTTTATCTTTAGGTAGAAGTGAACGACCCTGTATGACCACCCCAAAAGGTTGTTGTTACAGTTCAGAGATGATGAGTATGAGTCCTAGGAAAACTGCAAACATTGTGTGAGCATTTCTCATATACCTTTCCACTGACTACTAAGATCCCACAAAACAGCAATGGGTGTTCTGTGGGGAACCCAAACTGGGTAGCTTAAAACAACAGAAGTGTATTCTGTCACAATCCTAGAGGCTAGAAATCCAAAATCAAGGTTTCAACAAAGTTGAACACCCTTTTCAGGGCTTGGAGGGAGAATGAATTTCATGCCGTCTCTTAGCTTCTGAGGAGAGTCACAATCCTCAGAGGGCCTCGGCTTGCAGCTGCATCACTCTAATTCCTGCCCCTGTCACCACATGGCCTTCTTCTCTGTGTATCTCTGTGTGTCCTCTAAGGACACATGTCATGCTGGATTAGGGCCCACCCTACTCCAGTATGAACTCATCCTAATTAATTACATCTGCAACAACCCTATGTCCAAATCAAGTTACATTCTGAGGTACTGAAGTCCTGAGGCGTCAGGACTTCAACATACCTTTTGGAGTACACTATTTAGCCCATCACAGCCACTACACACCAGGTGTGAGAACCAGGCCGCGGTTTTCAGTCCTGACACTGTTTCTGAAGTGGATCACTGTCTCTCTACGCTGACAGTGAACACAATCATCTGTAGATCTGGTTGTTTGTTTTTGACATCAAGCTCAGTCCCACTCCCCAGAGATCCTGATGCGGTATATTCAGAACGGGAACCAACACTTCAAAGGTAAGATTAAAAGGTAAAATGGCATAATTGACTATAATGCTCATCCACAAATAAGAATCACTGTGTTCCATCTCAGTAGCAATACTTTCAATCAGGAAACCGAGGCAAAAAGAGGCAAAGTGATATGTTCCAACTTAACTCAGTACATAAATGGCACAGCAGGTTTTCAAACCCAGGTCAGTGAAACACAAAGTCTATTTCCTTCTGACCGCCCATGCTACCCATCTGTGCCTATTCAGGTCTGTAAGACCACGGTGGGTGTACAATTTGCATATCAAAGTAGGCAAGTTTCTTTCAAGTCTGAGTAGGTGCACACTGGTATGGACTCCACGGATTATTACCAGAGGGGTGAGCTTCTTTAAGTACAAATATTTGGCTAAACATGTTTGCATAGCCTAGCCCCAGAGCATGAGAACAGTTTCTACCCGGCTGTGCCCGCTAAATGGTGAGGCACTAGGGACTCAACCCAGCTCACAAACACTGGCAGAATAAATGAGTGAATAAATGAATAAATGTACATAAAAATAAATGTCACCAAACGACAGTGATTCTGGCTGGAATTTTATTTCAGGTTTCCCGTGCCCATAAGCAGGTTGGGAAAGAGTGATCTTTCTACTTCAATTTCATTTCTTTTGCATCCTTTTATTTTATCTAGACCAGAAAAAGAAACAGTTGCTAATTTGGGAACCATTGCCAATTTGGGAACAAATTTAATTCCATTAAGTATCTGCTCACAGGTATTCTACAGTATTAAATGTTGCCACCAGAGAACTGTAGAACAGGAAAGGTCACGTGGTTTAGCCCTGAAGCTTGGGAACAAACTCTCCTACAGCTGTTCTAGGGTTTTGGAAGTCACTGCCTTGCTTTGCTTTCAGTACCCTCCAATATCAGTCCCCAAATATCAATCCACGTGGCAGCAGGAGGTCCCGGCTTTGCAGAACAGTTTTAGTTTTACATAGATCATTATTAACAGCAGCCACTTTCACCCTCAAAAGTGTCTTGGTTTAGACAATGTATTATATAGTCACACTTCCTAAGCCCACAAGTATTTATAATATGCACTCCAAGTTTTGGTTCAAAAAACCTATTTCTATTTTTCTCTGACACATGCTCATGCACGGCTCACGATTGCCACCTCCTTTGTACAGAGCTTGCCCCACCTCTGAGTTTGCTCATGTTCCTCTTCCCTGCCCGAAATGCTCTCCTTCTTCAAACTCACTTATGTAAATCTTACCTATCTTTCAAAACTGAGCTCGAACCCCATTTCCATGAAGCTGCCTCTGTCTGCTTCAACCCACACTGACTTCTTCCTTCTCTTAACTTCTACTTGTGATATTTGCTTTGCTAAAATAGGAAAGGAGTGAAAGGCACATCGTAGATGATGGATTCACTCCTCCCCTGAGCACTCTGCCTGTATTTTGTTTAGGAGCCTGCAGGTAGTACCTGGTTCTGGTAATTTAGTCCCAGCCCCAACAGGTAGGCTTTCTTCAAAGGTGGTTCATTAAAAGAAATTAGAATATAAATACATGATCTGCTTATGCATACTTCCCAACCCCCCCACCAAAAAAAAACAACTGTTGTTCTAAGAAAACTGCAAACAGAGCATTTAAACTAAAGACTTGCCTGGAGAACTCTGTGTCTGACCTCTTGACCAAAGCAGCTGTGCTTCCCCAACTATAGCATCCTCGAAAGATGGCCAACCATGTTATCCACAAACACACATTCCTCCAGTCAATCTCTCCAGGCACCTTGTTCCCTTACTGGGAAGCTCGGACTGACAAAGTGCTTTCTTATCATACGGTATTTCTCAAAGTTAGGTTTGCGGACCATCTGCACCAGAATTATTTGAGGTGCTTGTTAAAATCACAGACTCTCAGCCAGGTGTGGTAGCTCACACCTGTAATCCCAGCACTGTGGGAGGCCGAGGTGGGTGGATCCCAAGAGGTCAGGGGTTTGAGACCAGCCTGGTCAACATGGTAAAACCCCATCTCTACTAAAAACACAAAAATTAGCTGGGTGTGGTGGCTTGTACCTCTAACCCTAGCAACTCAGGAGGCTGAGGCAGGAGAATCCCTTGAACCCGGGAGGCGGAGGTTGCAATGAGCCGAGATCACACCACTGCACTCCAGCCTGGGCAGCTAAGCAAGACTACATCTAAAAAAAAAAAAAATCACAGACTCCCAAGTCCCACTCCAAGCATACTGAATCAGCATTTGGAGCAAAAAGGGAAACAACAGTGTGCATTGTATTGTTAGGTTTCCAGGTAATGTGTGTTTATTGTTATAAAGCTAGAGTTGGTGGATTCTACCTCTATGACTTTTCCATTTCTAACAACAGATAGCAAGTCACTTCTCTTTTCTTCAAATTAACTCTTCAAATACTGGAAGACATCTCTCTGCCTTTGCTCCTAATACTCAGTTGTAACCCATGTAATCTAACATTTCTTTACAACAAGCTTCTATCCCCTAAGCCAACCTGGGCACCCCGCTCTGGGTCCTCTGCTGCTTGCTGATGTCTCTCTCAAAATGGGATGCTCAGAGATGACATACGCCTCACGCTGTGAGGTGGGGAGAGAGACTGAGAGGATTTTCAGTGCTTTCAGTACACACTGCCAATTTTGTGAAGGACAGTGTATCTACTTATACTCCTGGCAGCTGATGATGAGCCTGTCCATTTCAGCCTAAACCAACCAGCAGTTAAGTATTACCATTTTATAGATCTTTGCTAATTTAATAGGCACATGAAGTTGACCCCTGAGTTGTTTTAATTGGGATGCCTTTGTAGTCTTCAGATACCTATTGGCAATTGGTAGTTCTTTTGTAAATTTTCTGTCCTTGTCCTTCCTGCGTTTATCCTTTTTTTGCCTTTAATTCATTAGGTCAGTTGCTGAGCCAAGTAAGCCCTTTCTACGTATCATCTCACCAAATCCTCAAAACAGCGTTTCCCCCACTTCATAGGCAAAGAAACTAAGCTTTAAGAAACTTACAGAAGTTAGGTCTTCGGCTTCCTCACTGATTTATTCCTTCATTTAATCAACTTTTTTTTGGAGGAGAGTTCTTCATCTTTCAGACATTTTGTAATATGAGTTAATAGGGCCAAGTACCTGGTATGAAATTATGAGGAAGCTTCAGAAGGAAACTGGGAATGTTCTCAACTCTGTTTCTTTCTCCTTCTAGCTAAAATTTCCTTTATTCTCTTGTTGCTTTTCCTGGCCTAAAGGTATTAGTGAACAATCGTTCAGTGGATAGCAATGCTATTTACTGATACAAGGTTTAAGGAGGATATATGTATCTGTTCATATATTTGTCAAGAGAGATAGCCATCCCCTAAAAAGTAACAGAAAGGGATTAAAGGGAGCAATTTGGAAACAAGGGATAACTCTGTAAAAAATCATAGTCCATCATAGAAATTGTTCAAAAGTATATATGCAAGTAATACTGGCTTTCATTTTTTCCATTTTATTTTCTCTTACATCCCAAGACCAGTGTTTACACAATTAACTAAGACCCTAATGTTAATTCATTATTTACAGCATTTTAGTCCAAACAGCTGAGATTCGCATGGATTTGGTTAACTTAATCAAATTGCATGCAATTATACTTTAATTAAAAGTACATACGCATAAAGTTGAAATCCCGATATTTAAGTCAACTAAATTTACAACAAAATTAGAAGAGATGCAAATGATTAATTACAGATCTACAAACAAAATTAAAAATAATTTAATCCTACTCTCTGTTTTAGAAGGTAGCCAAGGCCCACAGGTCACAAGTTCTCAATGTCACACACTGAGCAGTAACATTGAGATTCAGCTCCAGGTTTCCCGACTTCCAATCCAGAGCCTGTTCATCTGGGTCTTTCCCTGACATTGATTCCCAACTTCACTTAAACAGGCCCTGTTCTCCCCAGAACTCTCAAAACTCTCCAAATGAAACTTATAAACTAGTAGATAAAACAGCTAAAGCAACGAAAAAGGTCGTGGTTCTGGGACTTTATGCTTTCAGGCAGCCTGGTTAAAATCATTGGGGGCTATACACATTATTCCATAAGCTTTGATGGAAACTCAATTTATTCCATATTAGTTATTAACAAACACATATTCCTTCGCAATTTCAAGGCCCTACATTTTGCTGCAAATATTTCTTTCACATAATAAACAAATATTTTTTTTAAAAAGCATTATATGAATTCTGGTGCTCATTTCCCCAAATAAGAAGGAATACATCTTTTCTTTCTTCTTTATTATCCTAAGCTTCTCATTACTCTCTGTTTGGACCCATCCTTTAAAACTACACACAAACTTTGAGTTCAATTTCTCAACACTATGGTTTTGATATCTCCACAGTGCAGCACCTGGCAGCCACACTTACCTCACAACATAAAGAGAATTTTAACCCACTAAATAGATTGTTCTAAATAGGGACACAAAGCAAATTTTAAACAACAAAAGTTACTCCAATTGACCTGACTGTTGATTGTTTATATTATTTCTAGAATTGGATCCTCCAGAACTTAGTCTGGATCATTTGTTCGCCTACACCCATTCCCAGCACAGATGTTTCCCTGTCTTTCTACCTTCACCCATCAGTAAAGCCCCCACTGTAGCCACTCCCCTACAGACAGAGCCCCTTCCTCCACACACAGGCCTTGGCCTCACACAAACAAACCCTCCACAAGCAGACACTACTTCGTACACATTTACCCTCTACCCCACCGCTAACACACAAAAACCTACCCTGGGCATCGTTATAAAGTAACACATGACACCAAGGCCTGGCCTGCATAATTGAACCCTAAAACCATTACAAGCGACAACCTGAAAGCCATGTTAACTTGAGAAACTCTCTCTCTGTAAACCTTGAAAACATTTGGGAAGCTTTCCATCTCATAAGGACAGGATCGTTCAAACCTCCCCTTGGAAATTTAGGCAAGGTGACCCCTCTATTCATTCAGATCCACAGGCCTTCCCCCAACAACACAGAGCCCACACTCACTGCAAATCTGACTTGGCAGTTCTCCTCTCCAAGGTAGCATAGGTCTCCCGAGACGTTGGTCTCCAGCCACAGGTGTTCTCCATTCACGGCATTCTCCTGCAAGGAAAAGACCCACCTGACATCAATTTTTTTTTCCAGGGATAAGGAAGACTATTTCAAATTTAGATTTGGGATACAAGAAAGTTAGTGAAACAAAGGAACCTAAACATTCCTCATTTGACCACTCAAAGTACTGCTAGAGTTGATTCTACTGAAATTCTAAAAGGGAGAAATGTGCTTGGAAAACTTTGAGCTATAACTAAAATGGACATTAGGTTTATAGCTGCTTTATCCATGGAAGTGGTCATTTTTGAAACGTATTCAACAAATGGGGAAAAACACCTCTAAATAGCTTGATGTCAAACCTTATTCACCAAGTCCACCACTGCAAATTTCATGACAACTGAGACTAAAATTATATTAAAATTTGACTTTGCTCAGTGAATAAGCTTAACAAATTAGCTAAAATGGAGGACAGTAGCATTAAAGTATTTTAAGTACAGACAGTTTGAAAACACAGTTATACCAGTAACAGGTAAATCATATTTCTAAGGTCAGAGGCTTCTTAAAACTAAGTTCCTGTGTACTCAAAGCATAATAAGTTTCTACTAATTCACATCTTACTAATTCAGTAAGGTCTTCACCCAATTACTTCTCAATTTTCAAACTAAATGTTATTGCTTCTAAAATATTCATATACTTTGGATGGGGAACAGAGCTGCTAGAATGTATGACCTGATGAGTAATAATCCTATTTTACAGAAATGTGTGGAAAGGGGGAAGTAAACCTTTTTTTTTTTAAATAGTATGATGAATAGAATTCCATATTCCTTCTTATGGGATACTACCTTGGAAATTATACATTTATATATCTATTGTATATTTTGCTCGATATATTTGATATATATCAAATATACGATATATTTAAGCAAATATATCGTATATTTAAGCAAATATTTAAGCAAATATATCGTATATTTGCTTAAAACGGGCTCTGAGCTGTTAGGGAAAGTATTGTGTTAGATTAACCATAAAGAAACAAGACTAAGTCCCCATGTCTCACAGGAAAATTACTCGTTTTTATCTTACTCATCAGACGTACATGGGCATGTAATTATTTGTTATGGGGGATGCTATGGACTGAACTGTGTCCCCTCAAAATTCATATGTTGGCCAGGCATGGTGGCTCATACCTGTAATCTCAGCACTTTGGGAGACATGGTGGCTCACACCTGTAATCCCAGCACTTTGGGAGGCGGGCAGATCACTTGAGGTCTGGAGTTTGAGACCAGCCTGGCCAACATGGTGAAACCCCATCTTGACTAAAAAAATACAAAAACTAGCTGGGTGTGGTGGTGGGTTCCTGTAAACCCAGCTATTCGGGAGGCTGAGGCAGGAGAATCGCTTGAACCTGGGAGGTAGAGGCTGCAATGAGCCGAGATCATGCCACCACACTCCAGCCTGGGCAACAGAGTGAGACTACACCTTAAAAAAAAATTATATATATATATATATGTGTATATATACGTATGTATATATATATATATATTCCTATGTTGAATCCCTCACCCTCAATGTGATGGAATGTGGAGATGAGACTTTGGGAAGTAATGAGATCACAAGGGTGGAGCCCTCATAATGGGATTAGTGTCCTTCTAAGAAGAGACACATGAGAGATTCTCTACATGTACACACCAACAAAAAGCCATGTGAGCACACAGCAAGAAAGTGACTGTCTGCAGGTGAGGAAGAGGACTCTACCCAGGACTGGAATCTGCTAGCACCTTGACCTTGCACTTCCCAGCCACCAGAACTGTAGGAAATTAAGTCTGTTGTTTAAGCTACCAAGTCTATAACATTTTGTCATAGCAGCCTGAGCAGATGACTTCAATACAATCATGTCATGGAAACCCATCTTATATATGAGCCACTTTTATTATAACCTACTCCAGCAGTGTCCACACCATAGCCCTTTGAATCTCAAAGCTTAGTACAGCAAAGCAGAAATATACACCAAATGGCCAGGACCAGTGGCTCACGCCTATAATTCCAGCACTTCAGGAGGCTGAGGTGGGCAAATCACTTGAGGCCAGGAGCTTGAGACCAGCCAGCACAGTATGGTGAACCCCACCTCTACTAAACATACAAAAATTAGCCAAGCATAGTGGCAGGCACCTGTAATCCCAGCTACTAAGGAGCCTAAGGCATGAGAATTGCTTGAAACCCAGGAGGCAGAGGTTGCAGTGAGCTGAGAAAGTGCCATTGCACTCCAGGCTGAGCAATGGATCGATATTCTGACTCAAAAAAAAAAAAAAAGAACCTACACTCCATGACATTTGCTGGGAAAAAATACCAAGTGTCACCCATCTTTTAAAATAAACATATTTCTTCAGAATCAGATAGAACACCTTTTCCTCTCAGGGCCTAATAACTCAAATAATTCTGGGGTAAGAACAACCAAAATTTGTATTGTGGCATGTGACCTAGGTGCTTCAAGATCCAAGAAAGGTGGGTCCAAGTCCTGGACCGCAGAAGTGAGGCAGGAAGGCACAAGAGAAGGTAAAAGTCACTAGAGATATAGGTGTCAAGGGCTCCAGGATATAACACAGGGAGCCCCTGCGGCTGGGAGTGCACCATCCACATCTCTGAGTACCTCAAAACCATTCCTAAAGGGACAGCAACACTGACTAGGATCATTGCCCTCTACATCAAAGGGTGGACACCTGTTCACCAAAACTTTTCTTCTCTACTGTGATTTTCCCTGTTGCAAGTTCAATTTTTTTCAAGGAAGTCAGTGGGAAAATAGGCTTCACCTCACAGTCAATCTTGTGGGACAACAGCAGAGGAAAGAGAAGCGTAGCTATGGGTTCAGAATCTAAAAGTTTTCAGATAGCGATGGATGATGACGGCATTTTTTTAAAAAGCAGAAAAGCACTTCTTTGCAAGGTATCCTGAAGAAATCAATCCACACAATCTAAAATATTCTACTGGGAACTTTTCTCCAATTCTAACATAACCATTTATTCAGAATAATGCTTTTTCATTTTATTATTCTTTAACTTATTCAACAATCCTTTATTCAGTAACACTGGTGCCAGGCACTGAGATTCTGTGTTAATCAATGGAGAAAAATCTACCAGAGAAGATGGAACTAAATGCATAATAACAGCAGCCACCATGAGGGAAACCACAGCGAAATCCCATCAACTACTTTAGAAAGTGAAGCCTAAAATGTAGCAGTGGGTAAAACGTCAAAACCTACTGATAAAGCAATGAGCTTTCAGCTCCAAGAAAGTAATCTCTAAGCCCATGGAACGTCCTGCCTGATAAGAGTGTTTTGTTTGTCTGAGGGCCTTGAGTCATAAGGTATCAGCTTGACCCCCAGAGGGGCTAGAGGCTAATGTCAACCAAATGGGCAGTCAACCCTATCTACAGCACCAACCCCCAATTAAAACTCTGGACATCAAGGTTCAAATGAGCTTCCCTGCTTGGCACTATGCCATGTATATTATAGCACATGGTTGCTGGGAGAAGTTAGCTAGTGAACCATGATTCTACTTGGAGAGGACTGTAATAAACCATAAATGTGAGTATTAACAACTTTCAGGGAGTTCTATGAGTGTTTCTAGTGAGTTACTGAAGCTGAGTGTGGTCTTGGGGGTTCCCGAACTTGCAACTGATGTCAGAAGAGAGGGTAGTCTCGGGGACTCTTGAATCCTGCATAAATTTGTCTAGACTGAGTGGCATTAGCACAAGAATGCAGTAGACAAATGAACTACTTTTGTTTTCTTCCTACAATTCTCATGAACCCTTCTCCATGTTAATTAACGTGAGCTTTGGAGTCAGACTTGTTGCCTCATAGCTGCATGACTTGGGGCCCTTCTCACTTCCCTAAACCCTATTCTACTCATCAGTCACATAAAAATCACTGTACCTCCTTTACTGGACTACAGTGATGTTTAAACATAAAAATGCGTAAAGCCCAATGTTCCACATACAACAAGAAGTTAATAGACGTTCATTATATTTATTATTGTTGCCGTTACTGTAGTTTCCCTTCTTCCTCCTAATCCACAGATGTTAGCATTAACCACGTTTCTCTCCTTGGTCTTTATGGCCAAGACTGCTAGCCATTCCTCAAAATAATTATTTCTTCTTTTCCTGGACACATAGTTAGACTTTATTTCCCCAGTCTCCCTTGCAATTAGGTGTGGCCATGTGACCAAATTCTGAACAGTGAAACAGAAGCAGAAATTCTAGACTTGTTCCATTAAATCCTCCCACATGCATTCCTCCATAATCTTTTATCTTACTGGTCAATTGGGAAGTCAGCCTTTTGGAATCCTCTTGGTGAGATGTCAGAGCGATCCTCAGCATGGGTCATTGAATAGCTGTGTGACAAAGGGCCTGACTCCCCACCCAACCACCTGGAATAGTCTTGGTCTATCACATAGGTGAGACACAAACCTCTCTTGTATTAAGCCATTATACATTTGAGTCTTTTTTTTTTTTTTTTTTTTTTTTTGAGACGGAGTCTCGCTCTGTCACCCAGGCTGGAGTGCTGTGGCCGGATCTCAGCTCACTGCAAGCTCCGCCTCCCGGGTTCACGCCATTCTCCTGTCTCAGCCTCCCGGGTAGCTGGGACTACAGGCGCCGCCACGTCGCCCGGCTAGTTTTTTGTAGTTTTTAGTAGAGACGGGGTTTCACCGTGATAGCCAGGATGGTCTCGATCTCCTGACCTCGTGATCCGCCCATCTCAGCCTCCCAAAGTGCTGGGATTACAGGCTTGAGCCACCGCGCCCAGCCTACATTTGAGTCTTTTACTTGTTGCAGAGCCTCATTTACCCTGGCAAAGGCAGGCCTCTTCCTTTTGCTTTTATTTTTGTCTAGGTTTCATTTCATTATCTGACTATACCCCCCAGTTACTTACTATACGCTGGACAGTGCATCTAAAATTTCAGAGTCTTGGTTTCTTCTGCTCTGAACTCTGACACCCTCTCTGATTTATTTTACATTAGTATAAATTTAGTTCCCCCAAAAGAGAGCCATGATTATGCCATGGTTGTTCAGAATGCTTAGATGTTTCCCTATTTATTAAATAAAATCCAAATTTGACCTGGCATGCTAGACTCCAATAATAGCATCAATCAGTCAATCACTCTTTTATCCTTGTCACTCTTTTTCTTTTATCTTTTTTTTTTTTTTTTTAAGACAGGGCCTTGCTCTGTTGCCCAGGCTGGAGTGCAGTGGCATCATCACAGCTCACTGCAGCCTCAAACTGCTGGACTCAAGCAATCCTCCCACCTCAGCCTCCTGAGTAGCTGGATTACAGGCGTATGCCAACACACTGGGCTCCCTGTCACTCTTCTTTAAACATACCTCACATTTCCCTTTTTGGTGCCACGTTTTTGTTCATTCTACTGTCCCTACCTGGAAACATCTTTCTCTCTTCTCTACACATGTATCTTGAAATACCATCTCAAATAGTACACCACTCAAAGAGTATCCATCTGTGCCAGACAGAAACATAACTATCCTATTTCTAAACAAAGATAACACTTCTTCTGTACTTGTGAGTGCTGAGACAAGTCTGTATAGCTATATATATTACATTGATAGATTTACATCGATAGATCTAGTTATCTAAGAGTGGAGAGTCACCTAAATAGACATAAATATGGATTTCTAGATATAGGCATGTTTTCCTGCTCAAGTGCTACCAAAATTCCAGTAATGGTTATAGGTAAAAAGACAAAGATGAGGTGAGTGTTTGAGACTGAATACTACAGATAAAGAGGATGCTCACACAAGAAGCAAATACTCCACACAAAATGAAGACACTTGCTTATAAAAATGTTTCGAAACAATGAGTACTATAAATATGTATCCTATGTAAATGTCCTTACAAAATCAAAAAGGAGAAAGAGTGGATTACCTCCCCTTGAAGATCTTCAAGAATTGATAACACACCATGTTGGATTTTTAGATTTGTGCTGTACAATATGCACATGGCTACTGAGGACTTAAAATGTGGTTAGCACTCATTGAGATGTGCTTCTCTTTGAAAAATTCACAGCAGATTTTGAAGATTTAGTGTGAAAAAAGAATGTAAAACATCTCACTAATAATTTTTATGTTGATTACATGTTGAAATAATATTTTGAATATATTTGGTTAAACAAAATATGCAATCAAAAAATAATCTTACCTATTTCTCCTCACTTTTTAAAGTGTGGTTACTAGAAAATTTATCATTACAGCTCATATCTATTTCTATTGGACAGCATTTGTTCAAGTAATCACTTGCCTAGAGGCAGAAGATTAGATCGAGACACTTCTCACAGGTCTGTGAAGTTACAGGATTCCACGATTTCCCTCAGCAGCCAGGGTGATTTGATTTTAAAACTCCCCCATTCTCAGAAAAGAAAGGAATAGAGAGGGTCCGTGAAATCGATGTCAATCTGTTCCTTTTTTTACACGGCTGACCAGGACTGGGATCTTCACTGATTTATAGTGAGTAGTTCCTTACACTCTGCTCAACAAACAGTCTCATTTATCGATTACTCTGACTTCAGTTTTTTGAAATGAGGCTGGGAGTGGGGAAAGATGTAGCGCCATGGGGGCTGTGGGTGATGACACTCAGACCTGATGAAGAGCAGGGCCTGAAGCTTGAAATGAAAGTCCAGGTCTTCTAGGACTCACAGGAAACAGGACTGAAATGAGAACATGCACACACACACGAGCACGCACGCAAAAACACGCATGCACACACACACCCCTGCCTCCTCCTGGCTTTTCATTCAAGGTTTCTAAAGATAAGATGACCTAGTTTCATAACCCAGTTTAAAGCAATCCCACATGAAGACTCTGGTTCCTTAATCTTGTCCCTGAACCAAACTGTGAGGCAGTGCATCAACTGTGTGATGTTTCTATCTGCCTCAGAGAAAGTGTTTCTTTGTTAGCATCGTCAGCTAAAGGGAAGGAAAGGTGGTTTGGACTGAAGATCTGGCTTTGTTTGTGTTGAGGCTCTGTTTTCCACAGGTCTTAGGATTGAAGAAAGTTTGCCAATGAGGAAGGAAAATAAAATGAAATCAAGGGTGCTGGGTTTAAAACCAATGTGCCCTTTAAGAAAGATCTTGGTGGCTTTTCCACCGCTGTTCAGGGGGTTGTTTTAGGCAGTGTAATGGGCAAAAACAAATGAAACGGTGGGGACAGATGGGAGATGTACTTCCTGGGCTCTCTGCTGCAATACTACAAACAGGGAAGAGTGCTGGAAGTCCAAATGAAGTCTCTATTGGAAGGGAGACATGTGACATTTAAAAGAAGATACACATTATCTGTGGAACAGACATGCTTCTAAATGGACTAATTCACTCTAAACTGGGAACTTGGAATCCATCCCAGGAGATGAGAAATTTTTTCCTTTTTTAGGCATTACTTCCTTCCTTTCTAGTAATTTAACTTGTTTTACCCCAACTGTCTTGGCTGACAGGAGTCATCCAGTGTCAGAGGGGGCAGCTGCTGCAGGCTGTCACTGTGGAGGTGAAAAGATGATGCCCCTGTGAAAAGTAGGAAGGCCAAAGTACTGTGTGCACCTTAAGACCTAACACAATGCGTTGAATTAGGAAGGAAATTTAAAGAGAGTTACTTGTGATTGAAATGGCATAAATCCATTTATTTTTCAAGCAGACTTTGGAGTCATGCCCACCAAGCCTTTCAGGAACTGGAGATTATCTGAGTGCCTGTCAACTCCCAGCGAAATATCCCCTTCTCACTGATTGAGCAGAAAAACTGTGATCAATTCATCCCCTGACATCAGTAACCAAGCAGCTACGAGGTCTATGATGCTGTTCTCTCCACTGTGAAGAGAAAACAAACAGAAAACACTGCCCCTCCTTTGAAGCAGCCTGAAATCTGACAGCCACAAATAAGAAAGTCAAACAAAAAGCACTAATTTGGTTCTAAGGTTTGTAAGACAATGCACTACGAACAGAGAGGTATTGTGAGGATACAAAGAGTACATCAGATAAATAGAATCGGGTTGATTGAAAAGATGAGCATGGCTTGGCAGAGAACAAAAAAGAAAATCTCTAGAGGAAATAGCAGTTTTCATACTGGGTTGATCCCAATGTCCACTGCTGTCAATAGAAGACTCAGGTACCATACTGAAGACTAATCCAGATACTCTCCACACACCGTTACAGGTTCTATCCCTGACATGCACGGAGGGAAATGCCGGTGCACACGCAGCCTCAGTAAATATCTATTGGCAAAAAATCTTCAAAGAATGAGCCCATATGGGACAGAGAATCCTAAGTCATAATAAGCCATTTGAGTAAAACACAATAGGAGAGAATGTTTGGGAGAAACAAGCTAAAACTAAGAGAGAGAGCGTCTATATATCACAAACAGGGAAATGAGAACACAAAACCGGAATGCTTAAAGAAAATTATTAAGTTCATGTATCCAAAGCATAAAAACTGTCTGCTAGCCGGGCGCGGTGGCTCAAGCCTGTAATCCCAGCACTTTGGGAGGCCGAGACGGGCGGATCATGAGGTCAGGAGATCGAGACCATCCTGGCTAACACGGTGAAACCCCGTCTCTACTAAAAAATACAAAAAACTAGCCGGGCGACGTGGCGGGCGCCTGTAGTCCCAGCTACTCGGGAAGCTGAGGCAGGAGAATGGCGTGAACCCAGGAGGTGGAGCTTGCAGTGAGCTGAGATCCGGCCACTGCACTCCAGCCCGGGCGACAGAGCGAGACTCCGTCTCAAAAAAAAAAAATGTCTGCTATAATAGCACCCTCCTGGCCAAGAAGTGCAGGTGCCTACAGTCTATGCACACTAAATCAGTGCTCACCTGTATCTCAGGCACCCCACAAACAGACTTCTCTTCAAAGTCTTTTGCCAAAGTATATTTAGGAAATCATTGTGTCCCTTCAGATGACTTTGGCACATAGGCTAGTGTCAGAACATGGCCCTTTTGGGATTCCACAATAAGTAGAAACTTGGGGACTAAGATCATAATTCCAGGTTCACTCTGACTTTACAACTTCAGACACACCACGAACAGTCTTTTAATCTTTTTCCTTACAGATGAAGGAAGAAGAATAGAGTAACATAAGCCAGAGAATCATAGTAGTAGAGGCCTTTGAGGTGACCCCCCATTCATTCCCCTGAGCCAAAGCGTTACAGAGCAGAGAGAATTTTGACCCAAGAGTCAAGTTGAGTGTGAAAGGGAAAAACAGGACCCTCGTCATCCCTGCTGGACCCCGTCTGCCAGTGTGGTCAAGACCCTCAGAAGCACAACTTAGCACTACTGGGGCCCTTCGCCTTATCAAAGGCAAGAGACTGGAGTTCCCCCCACCTTTTTATAAGCTCCTGCCATCTTCCTTTTTATTTGAAAGAATCAAAGAGGCTCCAACCCTAATCATTGCTCAATAAATACTGAATTGAGTAAAGATTGCTCATTTGCATACATTGAGTCCAAAAGAATAGACTAATGGTAGGAGATGAGGGAACCAAACAAGAGGGTGGAGGAGAGGGAATGGCACAGAGAGGTGACTGTTTACACACCTTAAACAGAACAAAGAAATCCCCGGCTGGCTCCTTGAACAGAAGAGCATACTAAAGTAATACAAGAAATCTAAAGTCTTAGCAAAAGAAAAAGTCACTGAAATACTTTTAAAATCCGCTTTTCCTCTTTTCTGAAACAAACGCTTTACACAATTGTAATAAATGAGTGTAGTGTGTTGGTCACGGTTTGGTTTCTGTTTGCTGACACCAAAATCAGCCCACAGATATGTTGGTTTTTTTCCAGAGTAACATCTCATAACTCCTTACACATCAATCTCTAAGCCCTTAGATGGACTGTCTTCAGGATAGGCTTTCGATTTTCCCTCCATTGTTAAATGTTAGCTAAGTGTTGTGTGTCATGCCATACTTTCAACAGACCTCCAAGACGGGGTACCCACAATCAAAGAAAAGGGGAGAAGAGGGAGGGATAAAAGATCACTATGCACAAACCCAGCCTTCATTCCTATTTGTTTTTCCCTCATCCTGTACTGCAGCCTCCCACCACTGGCCAAAAATACCATTTTGATGAAATATTAGAGTACATACCTCTCTACAGGAATCAGAAAATAATACCTTGCAGCCAAGCTCTGGCTCAGGCAGGATACTTCTTTTAAAAAGCACTTTCTGATAACTATTTCCAACATCAAATGGGAACGGAATGTCCTTTTGTTGCATTCCAGTGATGCCCGCTGACCCCTGTGTTCCAGGCATCGTTACCCTGTATTTTCATGTTGATTTCCTTTCTGCCCACAGGATTCTAAGCCCCTTGAAGGCAGAAACCATATCTTCTTCACCTCAGAATCCCAAGTAACCAACATAGATTCTAGTACAAAGCAGGAACTCAACAAATGTTTGATGAATTAGTGAATTCATCAATTACTTTTATAAATAAATCTGCTGGCTGCACAGTTTACAAAAAAAAAACTTTTTCACTGATTGTCACATTTGATCCTAACAACGTCCATGAAATAGAGCTACAATTATCCCCATCTACAGATGAGGACTGAAGCTGAGAGAAATCAGTGACTTATCTAATGTCACACAAAAGGGCAGAGAAGGGAATTAATGAATGTTCCCCTCTAAGTGATTAAACTACCCCTCATTAGAATCTCTCACCTCAAAGAAGGCCCTGCTGCTGCAGACTATAGGATTGTTTGGAACATCGTGAATATTAAACTAACTCTTTCGGTTCCTTGATATACGACACACTCTCATCATTGCTCCATGCATACCCCTCCTAGGTTTTATTTATGTTTATGCATTTAATTATTTTTAATTATGCAAACACTGGCACAAATATACTCTATTGTGGGTTAAGAGTTTATTAAATAGCTGTCCTGGAATAAAGAAGAAAACTCCAGGAAAGGAATATTCTTTCTATACACCAATTCAACAGGCTCAGGCGGCATCTGAACACTCTCAGTATAACAATATCTCCACCAAGGGAGAAGCTGTAGTTCAAGTACATCCAGTCTTTTGCCAGGCAATTCATAAATGTGGGCAGAATTTACACTGGTATGCATCCAAAATGTAAAATAAGGATATTAATAAGTGTGTGCTGAGAGGAGAGGAAGAAATGTTATAATACAGAGGATATCAAATCATGGCATGGGTTTCCTTTCCCCCACCCCACCTTTCTCTTTCCTATGGAGAAAAAGAACATGGATTATCCCTTCTATTCAGATTTAACTAAAAGTTCTAAACAAGGTTCATCAGGGAAGGCTGGCAGGACTTCAGGGAAGCCCTTCTGTCCCTTGACACCTTTTCCTCACATTGCTTCAGGAAGGGACAAAGCCTTTGGGTCTACAGTTAGAAACAGTTACTCGGCCAAGATCTTGACTCATTGAAGACTCTCAATAAATGTGTTTAATCAACTAAAGAGTTTCAGACTATAATCTTCAAGTCAATAGTTTTTGTGAGTGTGTTATGGTTAAAATGTTAACATCTGCTCATATACCCAACCTACTGATGCAAGACCCATCTACCTTTGGGTTAGGGGAGGAAGGAAAAGCAATAGAATGACACGAAGTGCCTGTAATCCTCTGGGGAAAAAAGCACCCAGAAAAACTCAGCTCAAGCTGAGGAAATCAAAACTTAGATTGTGTGATGTTGCATTAAGGGTAGGCTCTATTCATCATCAACTTGACAGAAACCAATAAAGCATGCGCACGAGGTACTTTTTAATCTTACAGCTGCAGTAGTACTTCAAACGATTCAGGAAGCTTTTATCTTAGTCTTGAACACATCTGACTTCATATAAAGGAGCGATGCTCATGGGAGTTTGGAAATGGAGCTACAGCTAAGGTATCTGAGGACAGGTCAGTGGGCAATGTTGAAAATTACTAAGCAAGTCTTCCTTGTAGCTAGAGGAATCCTGAGAATGAGAGACACAAAACATGCACTGAAGTGACGTTTAAATGAAAAAGCCGACACCTACACTCCAGTCCAAAGTCGCTCTGGGCTCCTTGGCTGGACCATTTGCCACAGGAAGGCTGAGGGGATGTGCAGGAGCCAGATGCTGGAGGCCTGCCCGGGAGATTGCTTTCCTGCAGCAAGAAGAAAACAAAACAAAACAAAGAAAAACCAACATCAGAATCTTATACAGAGCTCGAAATTTCCCATGGGGTAGAAACAATGCCTGAGTTAGCCTCTTCCACATCTGAAAATCTTTACCAATGTATTGGAATATACCTCTCTAAAGTGCATGGTGTCAATAGAGGGTGGCAAGTCCCAAAAGACAGGGAGGCCAAGGGGACCACTGTGGGGAAATAATGCTTCAGAACCAAAAATTAAAATATAATCCTCTATTCAGAGTAGAGGGAAAGAACAAAGGTCTTGACTCTTCATTTATGGAAAAAGACCTAGGGTTTGGGCATTGACCATACTTGAGCAACTTTAAGATTGCCAGAGACTAAAAGCAAGAAAAATGGGTTCGTGAGGTCTCCTACTGAAATGCCTCCATTTGTCAGCAAAGCACTCTCTAAGCTAGTTACAGCTGAAAGTTCATTGTTATTTTACTCTCCTCTCAAGAATATCATCCTTTCCCGATCCTCCTTACCCCTGCAGAGGACTACATGAGCTTGAGGTTCTAAATGGGAAAAGACTGCTTTGCATCTGCCAAGAAATTGCCCATCCAATATCTTACCAAGACCCACAGTAAGATAAAGCCTAAACGCTAATTAGATGCTAGATTTGTCAAGTGGATCATAACAGAATGCAGGTCAGAAAGGAGGGTATGAATAGGGAGAGGTTGGGATAGTCAGCCCTGATCTTAGTCTGCAAAGAAATGAAACAAGAGGGGCTACTTTAGCAAAGCAAGTATGATCATTGCTGAGCAAAGGGAAGGGAGGAGCAGTTAAAGCATAGTGGTGAGAATAAGAACAGCAAGAAGAAAAAAAAAGCAGGGATCACCTAGGGGGATCTGTGGGATCATCAGGAATCGTGGAAGTTCAGTTTCTGAACGGCCTCACGAAAAATGTCTCACAAGGGTCTGGAGCTTAAACATGAGCGCTGATTTGTGATTTAACTAAGTCGCTCCACAGAAGGGAGAGGGGCTTTTCCTCTATAATAGTATCTAAGTGTGGTCTGAGAAGTACCTGAAATAGAATCAGGAGGGTCTTGTGATGCTGCAACTCTGAATCCTGAATCAGTTGGAGGGTGAGGCATGGGAAGCTGCATTTACACACACTCCTAAGGTTCTCTTCTGTGCACTAAAGTTCTTAAACTTTGCTCTGTGGGAACATGTACATTTAGACAGCTGGGACCACAACTTTCCAAAGCCCATCAAGGGGCACTCTAAAGAAAACATTAGCAATTTCATTATTTACTTTATCTTCATTTGGCTCTCTTCAGCTAGTCTCATAGGACCTGAAAAACTGCAGTAAGAATCTGCCATCTCTGAGATGAGGCCTGCAGACACCCTGGATCCCCAGACAGACCCAGATCCTCAGACTTCCCAACCCCTCAGACTACAGAGAAGAACAAGGCTCTGGACAGTGGAATGGAGAAAAGGAAAAAGCAGTGGTGGCCAGATCTGTGGTGAATTCCATCACAAATGAGTCCCCAAAGGAAAAGAAACTTGCCCCATATAAAGGGGAAGGAACAGGAGCAGACTTTAAAAGCTTTCTTGCACCCTGAAGGGCAGGTAGTCTTTCCGTCCTGCTCAGTGACCTCTACAAACCCCCTCCAAAAAAATAATTGGTAAAGTTGAGCAAGATGAACAGTAGTCCCCAAGCCCGAGGAAACACTGAGTAGAAGCCAGTAACGAATCCAGGATTGTGCAACCATTAATCAATTACCAAGTATGTCAGAGAGCTCAGCAAGTGTATAGACCTTTGGTTTCTTTTTTTTTTTTTTTAAGTCTCTTGTATTCCTATACAGGAAGTCCCAGAAATAGTGGGTAAGTCTTCAGTAGTTGGAAGTGATCACATCGAGCTTGCTGGTAGCCTACTTTCAAAAGCTCCCACTGGGTAGCAGACAATGTACTTGCTTTATATAATCCCCGAAAGGGTCATTATGAAGATGGAGGCCTTTAATGATGACACAATATTTTTGTTCCTCACTTTCACTAAGGCAAACAATTAGCAACATCAATTTCGGCCCCTCACCCCAAAGCATATTCCATATCACCGAGCAATGAGAAAGTAACAGTGGAAGAATCTTACACAGTGATCTTTCATCTCAAAACAGTTTTCCTCCACCTATGTTGAAGGAACTTCTGTAGCATTTTTATTAGGATTTTCTCTGGCTTTGAAGGGCTCTGTATGGGGACTCTGAGCTACAGTTTTCATCATAAGAAAATCAGATCTCTGCAGAGTCGGAGACACAGGTTCTACATTTGATTCCTTAACAGTCACCACAACCTAAATTAAGTGTCCTTACAAAAAAAAAAAAAAAAAATACCAAACCATACCCAAGTGCAAACTCTTAGAATGGCTGAAGAATTCCTAAATCTTGGTTTAATGAGAAAAACACAGATCCTTCATTTTTTCATTAACTGTCCCAGACAGTTTTGATTAAAAAAAAAAAAATTTAAGAGAGAAAATAAAATTCTACTGTCAGGCACCAGTAGAAACCACAAGACAAATGAGTTTAACTCATCAGAACTTGTAGACTCTGACCACCAAAATCTGGTTACTCTTCCTAATTAGGACTGCCAGGAGGAGCCAATTGCTGAAATAATCAAATTAGGATTCAAGGATACAAGCCACATGTGCCTCTGAAAGACAATGTGGCTATATGATAAGAGACATACAAACATTTAACCCTGAATGAAATTACAGTCAAATCACACTCTTTTCTAGCCTGGGAAAAGAAACAAGTAAGGCCTTTTGTTGATCATGTATTTCTCTTTGAGGATACAAATTTAAGGTTGGTTTTATGTCTATACATATAAATATTAATTAGGAGAAAAAATAAGTAAAAAAACATGAAAGTGGCTGCCAGTTTGTAACTCTAATTGCCCTCACAAAAGGATATACAAATAGAAAAATATATTTAGGTACAACAGGGTATAGGAAATAACTTCTGATTAGAACTTTCCATTCTTTTAAATAACCATGGGAGAAAATCCTTTTCTCCAATTCATACATGTATACACATTTTCTTCCAAAATAAGAAAATAGTTTTATTATATCTCAGATCTCAAATAAAAGTTAGTGAAAGTTATTTTTCTATTTGAATTTATCTTGGTGGTAGATGATGACACTTAAGAATCTGGTAGAACTTGGTGTGTGGTTGGGAGTGGGATGAGGGGGCAGTAGTTTTATGCTGCAATTTGCTCCTATTAAAAAATAATCAATAGGGTTTCAATTTGTTCTTTCCTTCTGCTCAGAATCCTCTCAAGCCCACGGTCAGCAACACCATGAAATGCCAATGATTCTTCCTATTAATTTCACAGCAATGCTTCTTCATAGGGGATGGCGATAATCACAAATGCTTCTTTGAAAAGAACTGTGATATTAACTGTGAAACAGATGTGAGAAGAAAATATACTATAATGCAGTTTCAATAATACAACATCAAAGTTAATATCAATGACCTGAAAGAGCTCTAACATATTTAAAATGTCAAAGCCATTATACATCTTAAATAGCATCATATTATTTTCTTCACTTCATTCAATAAGACTATAAACTCCTAAAGGACAGGGCTCAATCCATCTACTAATCTTATTACATTCCAGCCCTGAGGTAGACACAGTCTATATTCAAGAAATGCTTTCTGAGTGAATGAATGAACTTGACCAAGAAGCTAAGCAAAACAGCTTGCTGATTAGATCAAGGGTTGAGAAACCGGATTAGGATGATTTGAATTATATCCCAGGCCTTACATTTCAGTGATATTCTTGCCTGAGAGAGTCAGAAATCCTTCAAAGCAGCTCTTTAAAAATAAATGCAGGCCGGGCGCGGTGGCTCAAGCCTGTAATCCCAGCACTTTGGGAGGCCGAGACGGGCGCATCACGAGGTCAGGAGATCGAGACCATCTTGGCTAACACTGTGAAACCCTGTCTCTACTAAAAATACAAAAAACTAGCCGGGCGAGGTGGCGGGCGCCTGTAGTCCCAGCTACTCCGGAGGGTGAGGCAGGAGAATGGCGGGAACCCGGGAGGCGGAGCTTGCAGTGAGCTGAGATCCGGCCACTGCACTCCAGCCTGGGAGACAGAGCGAGACTCCGTCTCAAAAAAAAATAAAAAATAAAAAATAATAAAATAAAATAAAATAAAAATAAATGCAAATAAGGTAGAATCCAGTGTTAAGAAGCCTGAGAAACATCAAAACGGCTTTGTGTGACCAACATTAAAATGGAATCCCTTTGCCACACTCGTAAAGGGCATATCATAGTGTTAACATTTTTACAGTGTGTTTAATGAAACATACGGCATATACTCTTCATAAATGTAAATTTAAAAATGTATGGAAAACATGCAACTAAGTGGTTATTTAGCCAGAGATACCCTTTTCTAATTACCCATTTTGCAAATTTCTCTCAATTTCCTCTGGTTCCAGTTTCAGTCTGATTGTACGTTTATGTGGCTCCCATTTTCTATCTATCCCCATTTGCCAGCTCCCTCCCTGGGTGATGCTGCAGGTGAGAACAGAATCAGGATTCTTCCTGCAGAGCAGAAAAGCACCAGAGAATCAGGAAATCTTTTATCCAGAACACCTCCTAAAGACAGACACATTAGAGACTGGTGAACTTACCCTGTTGTTCTAGAAAAGGAACAAGCTGTCTAAGAAGTTACTCAGTGTCTTGGTTTGATTCCCCAAGAGAATTCTTAATCACCTTGTGTGTTGTTGTCTTTTTTCTTACACCATGTGGGCACTACCTTTGCTTATATTCAAAGCAGCTCACAATGTTTTTTGGTTGACTTAGACAAGATGCCTACAATGCGAAGGATAGCCCACACAATAAAAAAATTGTCCCAAGCCCCACACAAACTTCACCAGTGATTTATGTCAGGGAACAAACCATGTGTAATTATTTGAGCCTAAATCCTATTCCATATTATATATGAACTCAAAGTATTTTTTTTTTTATTATTTTAATGTACATGGAAATGTTGAAGGATGCAATTACTATTGAACCAAAGGCTGTGTTTTGTTTCCTAAGAAACTCATCCCCTGGAGTCATTCAGAAAATCACTTTTGGTATTGAATCTTCAACATACTATACCAGTATTATTCTACGTTTGTTACCTTCACAGTGATTCTCCAACATTGGTACTCAACCTTTGCCTACCATAGGGTTTAAGAAGCAGTCCATTCAAAGCCCTCCAGGTATTTCTAATGTGTATCCCGGCTACGAACCACTGTTCCACATAGATGTGCAAACATCTGACTGCTTTATTATGTCTGTTAATGTGACTAAGCTCAGGCATTTACATATTGAAATATATCCATTCAACAATGAATTTACCGAATGTCTATTTGATGCCAAGCACTGTTCTAAATGTGTTGGATACAAGAACAAATAAAACAGACACAAATCACTGCCACCTTTGAGAAGGTGACATTTGAACAGAAAATACATTTTGCCAGGCACTGAATCATTTTACATATTTTATATATCCCTCGCAATAATAAGGTATGATCCCTATTTTATAATAACTTTCCCATTTTTTTAATAATAAATATTCTCAATGGAGCTTATGGAGAACACGTAAGCTCCATGTCCAAGGACACACAAGTAAGAAGAGGTCCGAGTAAGATTTGAACACAGGCATCTAACTCCAGAAGTTATATACTTAACCATTTCACAACCTGAAACTTTTATAAAATGCTGACAGTACACATATACATAGCAAACCAGACATACTATAAAATTCACCTTTTCTATACTACTTTTCTAATTGCCCTAATTATAAATTTCCTATCTCTAGAACAAGAATGCAAAATTCTACCAGCAAGAGGACATGTTTAGTAGGCATTGATTGGAGTGCAGAAGTAAAGCACACACCTTATCAATTAACATAGCTTGATGTCTTTTAGCCTCAGTTTCCTTATATGTAAAATAAAAATAATGCCTAACTCAGAGAATAGTGGGAAAAAATGTGTGCAAGATGCTTGGCACAGAGTAAGCACAAACAATAGTTGCTGCTATTATTGTTCGTACACCCATCAGCAGGCCCCCCATAGCATCAGCCAAAGCTAGGTACATGGTAAATCTCTGAATAAATATGTGCTTTTTGATTGCTCTCAAATAGTCTAAGTTCCCTGGACACTTCTGTTCATTCAACAAACATTTGACAAGCTTCCACCATGTGTCAGGCAGTTCAAAGGGGTTATTCAAACAGAAGATTTCCTCTTTTAGTCAGTAAATAATTCCATAGTTGCCTAATGAATCATTCCTCTTCCCTAACCCATCTTCCTAATACAAAATCAGAAAGCACTGCGCACTTTCCTCAGAGAGATTTACCAACATATTAAACACGTGCAAACATGCAATCCAAATGCCATTGGAAATATTTATTATATTCACGTAAATAAATGCAATGCCCAAAAGACTTTATTTCTTTTCTTTTCTTTTTTTTTTTTTTTTTGTTTAATGTGTAAAAATGGCCTGGCAGCTAAATGCCCCTGAGAACTTGTGAACTCATCTCTCAGACAGGATTTAATTCCCAAGTGTAATCTTTCCTAACCACATCCATAAGGCAATACTGGTACAGGCTTGGCGTGGGATGTGGCAACAAATCTCATTTTAAAACATGGTAAGATGACTTAACTGAGATTCTCTCCAGAGTTAAAGACATTCTTCTCCTTATGGTATCACTTGAGGGAAAAAGTAATCCTTGAGAATGGAGAAAATAATCATACTGTTATGGGCTGAACTGTGTCTCCCCAAAGTTCCTATGTTGAAGTCCCAATTCCTAGTATCTCAGAATGTTACCATATTTTAAGATAGGGTCTTTACAGAGGTCATCAAGTTAAGATGAGGTCATAAGGACAGGGCCCTAACCCAATATGACTGTGTCTTTATAAAAAGGGGAGATTTGGACCCAGACACACACATAGGGAGAAAGCCATGTGAAGATGAAGGCAGAGATTGCAGTGATGGTTCTATGAGCCAAGGAACACTGAAGATTGCCTCAGCAACCACCAGCAGCTGCAGGAGAGATTCTCCCTCACAGCCCCTGGAGGGAGCCAACCCTGCCGACATTTTGATCATGGACTTCCAGCCTCCAGAACTGTGAGACAATAAATTTTGGCTGTTTAAACCACTCAATGCATGGTACTTTGTTATGGCAACCCTAGCAAATACACATACTTCAAAACCACACCCAAAGTTTGAATTTAGCATGATAGGGTTTGGCTAACTTCAAAATGCTGACTTCTCTTTTCCAGTTGCCCCCATAAAACCTTGGGTGCCTTCCCATGATAACGCCACCCTTTATAAACTAATAATACTTAAACACGTTCCCATTAAAAACATCATTCTCATACACATAGTAGTGAGTATCTGACCAAGTTTTATTTAACTCATTAGTAAAGTAACAAGTAGAGAACACAAATGCAAATTCAAAGTATAAATAAGAAATCGAGATTTATAAAAGTCAGGAAAGAAATGCTTAAAACTACTGCTAAATTAGATGTAAGAGTAATTTACACTCTATGAATTAATAAGATCTTAACCTCTGTAGCATTAACCTCTCTTTTAGCCTATAAAATCATAGAACATCAGGTTTTCACAGGTTAACTTCTAGCCTTCCAGAAATATAAACTATCAGCACCTCTATCAGTTTTGGATTATTAATAATAATCAAATATACAGAAACAACAAAATTATAGTACCCCAGAGTATCAGATGGGAGTCAATTACTAAATAAAAAGGTTCTGCTTTTATTGGAGGAGGCTAATTAGAACATGTGCCAGTAAAATAATATCTTAAAAAATAAAACAACCATTTCCCTTGTCAAAATTTGGAATAATTTTATTCTCACTACTCATGGTTCAAACTATTAATCAGAATTCCTTATGTAGCTTTATATATATAGTTAGATCTATATATATATAGCTCTATATATATCTAACACCATATATATCATTATTGATATATATGTCAAAACACCATAGACAGGGCAGCTTCTGAACAACAGACAATTATTTCTCACAGTTCTGGAGGTTGGAGAGCCCAAGATCAAGGTGCCAGGAGATTCAATGCCCAGTGAGGGTCTACTTCCTGGTCATAGAAGGTGTCATTTCAATTCACATGGAGGAAGAGGCAAACATGCTTGCTTGGGTCTCTTTTAAAGGGACACTAATCCCATTCATGCAGACTCTACCCTCAAGACCTAGTCACCTCTCAAAGGGCCCCACTTCCTGATACCATCACCTTGGGGATTAGGATTTTAGAATTGAGAGGGGGCATAAACATTCAGGCAAATGTCCTGGTATAGGGTGAATAAAGAGCATTTTAAGAACACAGTCTAATGCTCAACTGGAAGTTGTTGTACGCTGTCATGGAAATGCCTCCTTTGTCTCCTCCATATTTCCCACCTGGACTTGTATCTTCAGGGAAGTCCACTTCTTGTCTTAAAGGCAGTGAGGTCTAATGAATATGGAAATTGGAGAAGGAGCTGAATTTTATATCCAGGTCAATGAATACAGAATAGATTTTGCCTACTGAGATAAAAAGATAATCCAGAATTGAACAAATTTAGGAAAAGCATTAGCCTGGGAACAGAAATAACCTTAAGAACATAAGCCTTTTGGGACTTCAAAGAAAATTTAGGAGCAAGGATTTAAATTTCCACAGGGCTCTTCCCAGTAAAACTGACAACAAGAAAAGTGTATCATTAGCATCCCACTCCCCATTTCGACGTTAGCACACTTGGTCCCTTCCCCCTTCAGTTTCACCTGGATGCCTATACTATCACAACCACAATCTTGCAAAACTGATGGTATCATTGACTAGACAACCCCCACCTAAGGCTGTCAGCTGAAGGCAACTGTCCCTCATAAGGCTATCTGTGTTCTCAAAAGGGGTTCATAAAACTGAAAAAATCCTGCATGATCCTAAGGAATGGAGTAAAATGACATTCAAAGTAGTTAAAATTATTTTCCTAAGCTGTAATTCAGAGTATGATAGATATAATGGGAGGTCTGTGGTGAGAGGCAAAGACCTAACTACCTATTTCGATGTCAGCCCTAGGCACAATGGTTAAGCCTACAAAGACCCCAGAGCACACCTATGTGTTGAGGAGACATACGGCCAATTTGTATCAGTGAGGTGTATCTCTTTCCTGGAAGGAAAGAGAATTCATCCCAGATGATTCAGATGAAGATACTTCAGTAAAATAATTACTTAAAAGTAGAGCTAGGGCCGGGCGCGGTGGCTCAAGCCTGTAATCCCAGCACTTTGGGAGGTCAAGACGGGTGGATCACGAGGTCAGGAGATCGAGACCATCCTGGCTAACATGGTGAAACCCCGTCTCTACTAAAAAAATACAAAAAACTAGCCGGGCGAGGTGGCGGGCGCCTGTAGTCCCAGCTACTCGGGAGGCTGAGGCAGGAGAATGGCGTGAACCCGGGAGGCGGAGCTTGCAGTGAGCTGAGATCCGGCCACTGCACTCCAGCCTGGGTGAGAGAGCGAAACTCCGTCTCAGCTAGGGAACACAGCATTACCTGATCTCAAGACCTGCAATATTGCTAAAGAAACCAAGAGCATGTGGGTTTTGGAGAAAAGGGATGTGAGGGTACGCAGAGACAAAAGAGCAGATGAATGGTTGTCCTGGTGTAGTGAACTAAAAGTAGTATTAAAAAATTTAAATCTCAGCCTTTTTTATAGCAGATAAAGGAAGTCCAGCCTTATCAATCTCTTCTTACATTTCTTATTTTACAAATTTTTAAAACACATTTGTAACTCTACCAAATTCTTTCTGAAATCAACCTGGCTCTCAGCTATACCTTTTAGTGCTAGGTAAAAAATAAAGTGCCATGGCAGGGTACAGTGGCTTATGCTTGTAATCCCAGCACTTTGGGAGGCCAAGATGGCTGGATTACCTGAGGTTAGGAGTTTGAGACTAGCTTGGTCAACATGGCAAAACCCCGTCTCTACTAAAAATACAAAAATTACCCAGGCATGGTGGCGGGAGCCTGTAATCCCAGCTTTTGGGAGGCTGAGGCAGGAGACTTGCTTGAATCTGGGAGGCAGAGGTTAGAGTGAGCTGAGATCATGCCATTGCACTCTAGCCTGGGTGACAAGAGTGAAACTCTGTCTCAGATACATAACAAAAATAATAAAGTGTCTTATTTAAGGTTTAATAGGAAGTTGGCAGCAGAGCCACAAAGAGAAGTCTGGTTTCTTCAACACAGTCCAGCTTGTCTATATTCCTATTATATGGCCTTTGTTCATCCCATCCAGTTTGGCCTGCAGATATACTTGTTCTTTTAATTTCTCCTACCTTCCTAGCAACTAACTCATCATTAACTAGGCTAACACTTCATATGTATCCTGCAGGCCTACTTGCAAAAAATAAAAATGATCAGTCTGATAAAGAATACATATGAAAAAATCTATAAGTAACATCATACATAATGGTACAGAACTGAGTATCATCTCCCTAACATTGAAACAAATCTGGAAGTCTGCCCTCACCACTTTTATTCAACATTGTAATGGAAGTTCTAGCCAGTGTGAAAAGAGAGGGAAAATGAAGTTAATAATAATAATAATAAAGACATACATATTGGGAAGGAAAAAGTAAAATTATCTTTATTTGCAAATGTCATGATTACATAAAATTCCAACTAATCTGCAAAAATCAACTCATTCTACAGAATGAGTAAGTTTGGAGTCATAGTGTACAGATACCATATATAAAAGTCAACTGTATTTCTGTATACATGCAACTACAAATTAAAAAATAAAAATTTAAAAATACTGTTAACAATAGCACTAAAAAACATGCATTACTAAAGGACAGATGCAATAAAATACTTGTAAGACCTTACACTGAAAACTATAAAACATCCTTGACAAAAATTAAAGATATAAATAAACATATCATATTTGTGTATTGAAAGATCAGTACTACTAATACTAAGATATCAAACCTTCCCAAACTGATACTTAGAATCAACACAATCTTTATCCAAATCCAGCCGACTTAAAAATGTATATAGCAATAAAAAAATAATAATAATAAAATAGCCAAATAACCTCGATAAAGGAGAAAAAGTTGGAGGGAGGACTTTCATTACCCAATTTCAAGACTTACTAGAAAGCTATAGAAATCTAGAACATGTGCTATTAAAGAAAGAATTGTCATTTGATCAATTGAAAATAACACAGATTCAAAAATGACCCCCACATGTACAACTTCAACAGAAGTATTGAAACAATCCAATGGAGAGAAGAAGGTCCTTTCAAGACAAGATGCTAGAAAAAAAAAAAAAGGGTATTTACATGGGAAAATATAATATTGACCCTATGTCACATTATACAGATAATACATCAAGAGAGATCACAGATAGAAACCTGGAAGTTAAAACTATAAGGCTTCTAAAAGAAAGCATTTAAAAAAAAAAAAAAAAAATACTGAATGACCTTGGAGTTGGCAATGACTTTTTTAAGATAGGATGCAGAAACTTCTAACCATAAAAGAAGAAATTCATGAATTCAACTACATCAAAATTAACATCTACTTACCAAAAGACATAAAAGACATATCAAGCAATACTTCTACTTATTCAGCACCTCCTTCCTATTTCTGTGCCTCTAGCAGGAATAGCAGAGCCATACCCCTGGAAAGCTGCTCCTCCACAAAAGCAGTAAAAACAACAACAAGGATGAGCAAAATCGTTTTCCTCAGAACCCTTGAGATTATTTTTCAAGAAATCCTGCAACAATCTGAGAAGCATTTGGTCATGAAAAATAACTAAACCCCAATAAGAACAGTGATTCTTGTGGCATTTTCAGTTGTCCTATCCCCATCCTTGTCTCCCAGCTCCATAGTAGCACTGAAAACCAACAGCTCCTTGATCCCAGTAAAACCCAGCAGCCTAGCAGGCACTGGAGAAGGCAAAATACATTTGGAGCTTCCCAAAAAACTATTCTCAGACAACTGTCATAACTTGACATGTCTGACATTCTCTGAAAACCCCCATTCTATGGCTTGTTTTTCTACGACCTGGCTCAGACTCCACTCAGCACTTCCACCAGCGGTATTTGTTGAAAACAATCAGTCATGAATTTTTAACACCATGGTGGCCTAAGATGATGATAACAACTGGGGCAAATAAGAAACTAAGTAAAAAATCTTAAAAGGAAAAGCTGGAAATTAAGCTGTACACATACGTTGCTTCAGAAAGTTTCAACATATTCCTAAAAATTTAGAAGACCATGCACAGGTGGAAGGCTGTCTGTTCTCACACTGCTATAAAGAACTACCTGAGACTGGGTAATTTATGAAAAAAAGAGGTTTAATTGACTCACAGTTCTGCAGGTTTAATAAGAAGCATTACTGGAAGGCCTCCGGAAGCTTACAATTATGGCGGAAGGGAAAACAAGCACTTTCCTCACATAGCAGCAGGAGAGAGAGCGAGAATGGGGAAGTGCCAAACACTTTTAAGCCATCAGATCTCATGAGAACTCACTCAGTATCACAAGAAAAGCAAGGGGGAAATCCACACATATGATCCAATCGCCTTCCACCAGGCCCCTCCTCCAATGTGACACGCGATTTGGGTGGGGACACAAATCCAAACCGCGTATAAGACTGTACACATGCTCAGGAAAAATCTGAGAAGGCCCTAATGTCTCACTTCTGGCTAAAAGGGAGGCATTACACAAATAGGAAGTGAAGGCCAATGCAAAGTTCTAAACCATTTTACCCATGCCTGAGTGTTGAAGACATGCCCCACTATTCATACAGAGCCACTTGAAAAAGTTGGGGACACTTACTGTACTCAGGTATTTAAGAAAGTATCTGTCCAATAATTAGATCATTAGATGACCACTAAGCTAACCAGAGACTTCAGTAGCCATACACAACATGCAAAATAGACTTTACAGAATTAGTCAACAAACAAGCAGCAATGACAATATTAACAATCAGCAACATAAACAAACACTGGAGAGAAGAGATCTGATTTCCAGAGCTGTCACATTATACTATTTAAAAGGTCCTGTTTTAAATAAAATTTTATGAGATGTGCAAAGAAACAAGAAAGTATCATCAATACACAGGAAATGAGGCAATCAATAAAACTGTTTTTGGAGAAAATCAGACTTTTTTTTTAAATTGCAGACTAGACACAGTCCATCACACCTGTAACCCCAGCACTTTGGGAGGTTAAGGCAGGTGGATCACTTGAGGTCAGGAGTTTGTGACCAGCCTGGCCGACACGTTGAAACCTCATCTCTAGTAAAAGTAAAAAAAAATTAGCTGGGTGTGGTGGCACATACCTTTAGTTCCAGTTACTCAGGAGGCTGAGGCAGGAGAATCACTTGAACCCAGTGATTGTACCACTGCACTCCAGCATGGGTGACAGAGTGAGACTCTGTCTCTAAATAAATAAATAAAATCACCTATGTTAAAAATGCTTAATTAATATAAATCATATCTAAGGAGCTAAAGGATACTGTGAGAGCAATGTCTTATCAAATAGAGAATATCAATAAGAGAAAATATTGAAAAGGAGCCAAATAGAAATTCTGAAGTTAAAAATATCACAACTGAAGCAAAAATTCACTATCGGTGCTTGACAACAGATTGAAGCTTGTAGTTGAAGGAATCAGTGAGCTTGAAGATAGGTGAATTGTAATTGTCCAATTAGAGAGACAGGAAAAAAAAAAGAGGATGAAGAAAAAAACAGATCTTCAGAGACCTGTGGCAGACCATCAAGCGTAACAGCATATTCATAATGGATATCCCAGAATAAAAAGGGGGCAAAAAGAATATTTAAAGAAATGACAGAAAGTTCCCAATCTTGAGGGGGAAGAAAAACATCAATCTATCCCTTCAACAGCCTCAACAAACTCTAAGATAAACTCAAAGACCTTCACATCTAGAAACATCGTAGTCAAAATGTCAAAAGTAAAAGATAAAGAGAATATCTTGAAAGAAGCTAGAGGAAGATAAATCATCACATGCAAGGCATCCTTAATACTAATGGCTGGCTTCTTCAGAAAATATGGAGACCAGAAAGAAGTCAGTGAGATGATATGTTATATGTGCTGAAAGGAAATAAAAATAATAATTGTCAACCAAGAATTTTATATCCAGCATGACTATCAATCAAAAATGAAGAAAGATTCTATGTAGATGTTCCACAAAAGAAAGATCTATAGTGGCCGGGCGCGGTGGCTCAAGCCTGTAATCCCAGCACTTTGGGAGGCCGAGACGGGCAGATCACGAGGTCAGGAGATGGAGACCATCCTGGCTAACACGGTGAAACCCCGTCTCTACTAAAAAAATACAAAAAATTAGCTGGCGAGGTGGCGGGCGCCTGTAGTCCCAGCTACCCGGGAGGCTGAGGCAGGAGAATGGCCTAAACCCGGGAGGCGGAGCTTGCAGTGAGCTGAGATCCGGCCACAGCACTCCAGCCTGGGCGACAGAGCGAGACTCCGTCTCAAAAAAAAAAAAAAAAAAGAAAGATCTATAAACATGCAAAATAAGCCCAGAAAAAAATGCTCACTACTTTAGCTATCTGGGTAATGTAAAGTAAATCCACAATGAAATGTGATTTCATTTCACTAAAATAAAAGACAGAGAAAATAAATGTTGGCAAGAATGTGGAACAACAAGAACTCTCATATATTGGTGGAAGCATAAAATAGTAAATCACTTTGACAACTATTAGACAGTTTTTAATGTACTTAAACATAAATATGCAATATGACCCAGCAATTTCACTCCTAGATATAAAAACTTATATATAAATATTCATAGCAGCCTTATTCATACTAGCAAAGAAAAAAGAAAACAACTCAACTGTCTATCAACAGAAGAATGGATCAAAGAAACTATGGCATATTCATAAAGTGAAATACTACTCAGGAATAAAGAATAATGAACTACAGATACTTCCAACAACATGCATGAACCTCAGCAACATTATTCTGACTGAAAAAAATGGGACACGAAAAGAAAATATTGTGTATGTATTATAGATAAAGTTATAGAACAGGAAAAACTAACCTATTGCAATAAAACTCAGAACAGTGGTTGCTGAGTGGAGGGGAGGTGGCTGAATGGGAAGGCACGTAAGTTAACTCTCTGGGGTGATGCAAATGTTTGATATCTTAATAAAGATACAGGTTATACAATTGTACACATTTGCAAAACTCATAACTTGCATTTAAATATGCCTTAATAAAAATTACAAAAAAGAATAAGGCATGTAAACTAAAAGACAAAGAATAAATATTTATTGAAATGATAGCTATCATTATTATTAAACAATGGAGGTCAGTATCCATGAACATAACTTGTTTCTTATTTCTCTGATATTCAATGTGATCATGAAATTAAATATGGAACATGCAGTAAAGATATAACCCTGAGGGAGGGTCAGGAGCAAAACAATAAAAACACTTACAAGCATCTTTATTTATGAGCCCACAAAACAATCATTTGGAAACTCATCTTTTAAGCTAATTTTATTGCATTCCTACTAGGCACCAAGCATGTTATTCTAATAAAACTCAGGTCTTACGCTAATTTTAATAGTGGAATCACTACCCAGATTAGCAAATATTCAGAAATATTTATCTTTTTTAAAGGAAAGTACTTATTTGCTATCTACTATATTGCCAGGATCAAGGTTTGTTTATACCACAATTCATCAATGCCCCTTATAGGGCCTTTTACCCAAAATACAAACCACTGGGGTCTCCTCTTTTCTGTAACTCTTGATGTATTTCCTTTTCCTTGTTCTCTAGGTACATTAAAATAGCTACACAGATGATATATGCAGACCACCAAGGGAAAATATGAAGTTTGGACTTTAGTTCCAGTTAACACAGAATGTTAGGTCTTATACCACAGTGTTTACCTTGAAGAGGAAATCAAAGACTGGGTGGTATACTGAAGTACCAAAACACCTTATTTTGTTTATTTTATTTTATTTTATTTTAAATTTTATTATTATTTTTTTTTTGAGACCGAGTCTCGCTGTGTAGCCCAGGTGAAAGAAATGGCATGATCTTGCGATCACTGCAACCTCCACCTCCTGGCGTTCAAGCGATTCTCCTGCCTCAGCCTCCCGAGTAGCTGGGTACTACAGGCCCACGTGCCACCCACACCTGGTCTATTTTTTTGATTTTTGAGTTATGAAGGCGGGTTTCACCGTGTTAGACAGAATGTCTAGTCTCCTGACCTCATGATCCACCCCTTGACCTCCTATAGTGCTGGGTTACAGGTGTGAGCCACTACAGCTGGCCAAAACACCCTTATTTTAAATAATTCTCTCCTAAGAACCAATCCTAGGCTTATTGACCATTCCAGAGAGAACTATTCAATAGACTTAATGCTGGGACTCTCACTTCACCTGACTAGCAATGAGAAAAAGGCTTATTTTCCAACACTATTTCCCCAGTCATGACATTTAAAAACTACCTTCTTAACAGCTCTCCCCTAACCGTTCTCATTTGATTTCTGCTGGTTATCTTGTCATTTTGATCTTGTTGTTTCTTTTTCATTTCTAATTTCTAAATGCCACCACTCCTCCTTAGACCTGTGGTACAAGTGCGCTTTGAATTTGTGTGTGTTTTGGCTGGTCGTTATCATAAGCTACCTCTATTCACCTGTGCTGGATTTTTCTCTCTTGTTTTTTGGGGAAGAAGGAAGAGAAGGAAAAGGGCAGTGTCGTCAACTGACTGTTATTAATTGTGCGCACACGGCCTTTCTTGGCAGCCTATGTTCACATTGAGTCATATGTCTGGGACGATGGCTATGCTTTGCGTGTGTCTCTCGACTTACGAATTCTCTCTAGCACTGACCTTATGGATGATGGTTTTGGATCTTGTGTTCTTTAGTCAACTCCAAATTCTATGTCAGGTAATCCCGCAGTGTCAGTATGTGGTGCCCTTTGGTGGGAGGTGACTGGATCATGGGGGTCGTTTCTCATGGGTTAATACCATCCCTCTTGGAGCTGTCATCGATGACAGTGAGTTCTTGTTGAGAACTGGTGCGGTTTAAAAGTGCATAGCACCTCCCCACCCCTCTCTTTCTTCCTGCCTGCTCTGGTCATATAAGACGTGCCTGCCCTTTCCCCTTCACCTTCTGCTATGATATAGTTTCCTGAGGCCTCCTCAGCAAGCAGAAGGGCCCACTTTACTTCCTGTACAGCCTGCAGAACCATGAATCAATTTAACCTCTTTTTCTTTATAATTACCCAGCTCTCAGGTATTTCTTATAGCAATGTGGAGAACAGGGACTAATACAACCATCCCGGACCAAATCTTGTCAGATCTTCCCGTTAATCCCAGGATGGTAGCATCATGATCCCTTTCTTCTAATACATAGGCATTATTTTTTATTGTTTTAGTTTTTGCCTCCAATTCTCCCCAAATTATAAAGATAATGCAAGTACTGAACTCCTGCTCCCTAAAGTTTCAATTATCTGAGCTGACAAAGCAGGTTGGAATCAGTCTTCCAAACTTTCTTGGGGAACCAGAACTTGAAGTAAAACCCAACTTGTGCCCTATTCCTGCCTGGCAGTACCCTACTAAGTGTCTCTTTGCAGATTCTTCTCTTCTGCCAAATAGCCAGGTGGTCAAGCCTGCAGCTAAGCTACTGTCCTCAATGGAGATTGAAATACCTGCTAAGGCTGCCTTCTTGCAGACAAGTATAACTTGGATTCAATATTCTCTTTGAGCTTCTCCCCCTATACTCTTAGTGGCCAGATTAGAGTAAAGGAAGCCCAATTAAACTTGCTTTACATTGTACTCCAAAAAGCACTATCTTCTCTCCCATTCTCCCTTTATATTAAATTTACAGGAGTGGAAGTGACAGCTTTGGGTGGGAATAATTTTCTGATCTCAGTCCTTCTCCAGTAGATGTCTGACCTTAACCACTGGCAGCTCTCAAAACTTAGAATGTGGCGACACTTAGTTCAGCTTTGGAAACTGACCTGAAATTCTAAGATAACAGGAAACATCCAATTCGAATAAATATATTTAGCAAAAATAAAGGCTTTAGAATCAAACTTTTTAGACATTCAATATTTAGTATTCAGTGTTATACGTCTAGGCTCAAAGTAATTGCTGTTTGCCTACAGAAGTAAACAAAACACCATGGTCCCTCTTCTTGCTGAACTTATGATCGCAGGGGAACCAACCACAAAAATAATAACAAATACCATGAATTATGCTAATAGATTTGCTATGAAGGGGGAACAGATGGGAATAGTGGCTAGCGGAAAATGGGAATATGTTGATTGGGAAAGGCCACTATAAGGAGGGGACAGAAACAGGATTTTTTTTTTTTTTTTTTTTTGAAGACGGGAGATCTCGCCTCTGTCGCCCCGGGCTGGAGTGCCAGTGGTCCGGATCTCAGCTCACTGCAAGCTCCGCCTTCCCAGGCTTCACGCCCATTCTCCTGCCCCTCAGGCCTCCCGAGTAGCTGGGACTACAGCGGCCCGCCAGGGTCGCCCGGCTAGTTTTTTTTTGTTATTTTTAGTAGAACGGGCGTTTCACCTGTGTTTAGCCAGGATGGTTCTGATCTCCTGACTCGTTGATCGCCCATCTCGGCCTCCAAATGCGTTGCCGGGATTACAGGCTTGAGCCACCGCGCCCGGCCAGAAAACAGGATTTAAAGTACCTCGAGTAGAAGCCATGAAGATGCACTTAAGTAAGAATATTAAAGGTATCTTTTTCCTAGAACACAGAAAAGGTTTTGAAAAAGGCATCTATTATAACTAAATAGAGAACTACTGGCATTGTAAAGTGGAAAGTGGACTGGACAGAAAACCAGATTCAATGCATTAACTTTATGACTCTGGGCAGGTCACTTCACTGCTCCAAACCTTCTTTTCCTCAACTGTAAAAGAGAAGATAACATTTTACAGGAAATATGAGACCACAAACTACTTTGTTTAATAAAATATTTATTTTAAAGCTTCAGTGTACTTGATATGATAAAATAATGAACATCCACTCTTAAGCAGAGATGGATTTATTATGAAACTAAAGAAGCTTAAATTTTAGGGCCTCTCGCTTTTATGGGCCACTGAGTACTGGGAGTCACAGAGTTTCATGTGTAGGGAGAGGAGAGACGATACAGTCAAGAAGCATTTATATGTAAACACTTCTGGCATATTGTCTAAAGTGATGTCAGCAAAAAAGAAAGACTAAATTTTAAAGCCTCCACTCATCCTAAAGACTACAAGAAAAATGTTCGTCTTGAATATTGGCACCACGTGATGGAAGGAAAAACATCTTTCCAGGATATCTGACAACACGCTAGCCCTTACATGCCTTCGTTCTATAGGTTATCCAACAGACTGCAATCCAAATACTTAGTATAAAATACTTATGGCTTGATAAATTTCCCTGCATGTCTGAGAAGCAAATCAAATCCTCTCTAAAGAAACCAATTTTCAACCCAGGTCTCCAAGAATTGCAAAAAAGGACCAAGACACATGAAATCCTCATCAAAAATCACAAACACAGGAGAAGCAAAAAGAGTCAATGAGTACAAGCCAGTAAAAACTCCAGAAAATGGAAATTATCATAAATAGAATGTAAAATAATTATGATTAATGCTAAAATGTAAAAGATGGGGTTAAAACTAAGACTAAAGAAGAGACTAAACAAATGAATAAATACTTTAAAAAAATAAATTTTAATAAAGAAAATTATAATTAAAATTAATAAACGGGTATAATAGCAGACAGAAACAGAAAAAAATAGTAAATTAAAATGTAGATCTAAATAAATTATTAAAGTAGTAAGAGACAGAGAAGACAAAAAAGGTAAATCTAACATGTTTATTAGAGATTCAAAAAAAGAACAGAGAGAACTGAAAAGAGAATTGGGTAGAGACAATATTTAAAAACATATTAGAAAGTCATTAAAACCCAAACAAAAGGAAAGCTGTGTTCATGCCATGGAATACTCAATATTTTGAAGATGTCAATTCTCCCTGAATGATTTACGGATCCACACAATTTCAATCAAAAGTCCCACAGGCTTTTGAGTGAACTTGACAAGCTAATTCTAAAATTTATAAGGAAGATCAAAGAACAAAAGGAGTCAAGACTCCCCCCGAAAAAGATTTGGAAGTAGGGATAGCATTAGCAGATATCAAGACCTGTTATAATCCATTAACAATTAATACAGTGTGGTATTGAGAAGGAAATAAACAAACTGACCAACTTAACAAAGAGACTCAGAAACAGACCAAAAAACACATCGAAACTTGATTTACGACGGAACTGGCAATGCAGAATAATGAGAAAAGATACATTTTCCAACAAATGTTCCCGTAATAATTGCTTAGCATTATAGAAAAAATAAATAAAATGGTATTTATACCTCAAAGCATATATACATTTGATCCCAGGTAGATTAAACATGGAAATGTGAAATACAAAACTATGTAAGTTTTAGAAGATAATATAGAAAAGTATCTTTTTAAAATCAAAGTGAACAGAAGTATTTAATAAATAAATAGAACATACACACGCACATACACAAATCCAGAAATCCTAAAAGGAAAATATTTATAAATTCAATTGAATTAAATAATTCTGTTCCTCAAAACACCATGAAAAGGTAAAAGATTAGCCACAAAATAAAAGATGTTTTCTACAACTAATAGATACCAATAAGAAAAGATAAACACCCTCCCCCAAACAGTGAATCAAAGACTTGAACAGGGAGTTTACAAAATGAGAAACCAAATATTAATAGTAAAAAAATAAAAACATGTTCAGATTCATCAGAGAAGTGGAAATTCATCCCTGTCCTCCTCCTCCCGCTTCTCTTCTTCTTTCCCCCTCATCATTCCTCTACCATTTTAAACAGACTGACAAAAATTTTCAAGTGTGACAATATCACCTCTTGGCAAGATACAGAGCTTACATACTGTCACAAAGAGGACAACATGGTTCATCACTATGGAAAACAACTTGGTTTCTATAGGAATATTGAAGGTGCACATCAACACAGGAATTATACTCCAAGATATGCACCCTATATAATCTCTGGTATATACACACAAGATGACAGTTAAAATATTATATCAGTACTATTTATTATAGAAAACTATAAAAGCAACTCAAATGTCAGATGAAAGCAGAACAGATAAATACATTGCAATATAATCATACAATGAAATAATACTCTTTACAAATGAAAATAAATGAATACATTTCCATAGAACATAACAGATGAAACTCAAGAACACAGTGGTGACTAAAACTGTTAACTGCAGATTGCACAGTAGTATTTCATTTACATAACATTTTAAATGCAAATAGAGCTATACTATGTATTCTTGAGAGGGGGCATGGAACAGAGGGGAAGAGCACAGAATTTGCAGTCAGACTGCCGGAACTGGAATTCGGGTTACTACACTGACTGACTGACTATGTAATTGGGCAGTTACTTAATCTCTACATATCTCAATTTCCTCAGCTGTAAAATGGGGATACCAACTTTTTTTTTTCTTTTAAGACGGAGTCTCGCTCTGTCACCAGGCTGGAGTGCAGGGGCACGATCTTGGCTCACTGCAACCTACGCCTCCCGGGTTCAAGCGATTCTCCTGCCTCAGCCTCCCGGGTAGCTGGAATTACAGGCGCCCGCCAACACACCCAGCTAATTTTTGTTTAGTACAGACAGGGTTTCACCATGTTGGTCAGGATGGTCTCAATCTCTTGACCTCGTGACCCGTCCACCTCCACCTCCCAAAGTGCTGGGGATTACAGGCATGAGCCACCATGCCCGGCTGGGGGATACCTACTTCTGAGGATTGCTTTTGAGTTAAAAGAATATATGGTACTTAAGTGTTTGGCATATAGAAATCACTATATGAACGTTTTATGCTACTATCATTATTAAAGATACAAATATTTGGTTAAATATTAATAAAAAGAAAGGGAACAATAAGTGAAAAATTCAGGTTTATTGGGGATGGTCAGGAATAGACTAAGGAAAATAAGCAGCAGACTTCAGAGGTTATTATGATGGTACCCTTTATTACTAAAACAGGTAGGGAATACTCAGATATTTGTTGGGTTATTATCCTTTATAATTTCCAAATATTTTGTTGTATCCTACTATATATTCTCTTTCAATAAAAATATTTTAACCAAGCAACAGATTTATTCTAATTATACATTTAGAACATTTCATGTTTTGTGATCTAATTATAATTGAAAGCATGCCATATTAACAACAAATTCTAGTAACAGTCTCAAGAATGTGCAATAATAAAAATATTTTTCAGCATTATAAAATTAGGAATAGAAAGATATGTAAGTCTTTACACAGTCAAATTGTTGCTGTTCAGTCAAAGCTGTCACCCTAGAAAATACACACGACATCTCTCCCAATAGCCAATGGTATTTTACTGAGATTACAGTATCTTTTTCAAAGCATTGAAGATTCCTCTTTTGGAAATGCCTCCTGACCCTGCTGGCACTCTTTGGAAGATTCTGAATGTTAACAGTCCTCATCTTTTGAGGATAGATTTCATTTTATTCAGACAGCAACAAGTTATTTGAAACTAAGTTTGATGGATGAGACATAGGTGAGTTAGCTGTATGATAAACAATTGAGACGATGATATGTTTCATAAAAGAGTTTCTCCAAGTAATTCCAAAGAATAATAGACTTTCAGGGTTAGCAAATAATCAAATTCAAGCTTCCTCGCCACTTAGCAACTCGTTCTGCAAAGAATCCTGAAAAATGGTCAGCCAGCTTCAGCTTAGAATTTCTAAGTAACAAAGATCTAGACAAACACCCTAGAGCACAAGTGGTGACAGCCTAATTGCCAGTTTCTAAACTTATAATCTTTATATTAGTTAATATGGGACCATCGGTCCAGTCTATGGATATCTAAATCTGATTTCTATCACCATGTGTATCAACCGTCCTTCCCAGAGGAGAATAAGAGCAAGCTGATTAATTGATAAGCATTCATGTATGATTCACCTGTCATTGATAAAAGTAGCAACAAGGACAGAATCAACTACAGAATCCCTGCTTAAACAGATACCTGGCTCCAGCTTGAAATTAATTTATAATATTCACATAGGGTGGAGTGGGGTGCAATGTAACCATTTGTGATTTGGCCTAATTTTGGCCTATCTATATGTTTCTACCTTAACCACAGGGAAATCACAAAATATTATCAGATGCATTGCTGAAATTTAGACGCAAGTTGTCCATGGAATTTTCCAAATCTATCACTATAATAACCCCATCCAATAAATGAAATGAGACACATAATACATATTTATTTTTAAGGAACTCATGCTAGCTCTTTATGACCACTATTTTCTTTTCTAATTCTACATAAAACATCTGTTTAATTACTGTTAGGATAATTTTGTAGAGGCTGCCATTAACTTATTAAGCTGTAAGTTAACCTACCCATTTTTTTAAAATTTTTATTTTAGAGACAGGGTCTCTTTTTGTCACTCAAGCTGGAGTGCAGTGGTGTGATCATAGCTCACTGCAGCCTCAAACTCCTGGGCTCAAGCAATCCTCCCACCTCAGCGCCTCAAGTAGCTAGGACTACAGGCATACATCACCATCTCTGACTTATCTGTTTATTTGTAGAGATGGGACCTCACTATGTTGCCCAGGTTGGTCTCAAACTCCTACCTTCAACTTATCCTCCCACCTCAGCCTCCCAAAGCACTGAGATTATAAGGCATGAGCCACCGTGCCTGGCCACTTGTCCAATTTTGAATGCGGATACTTTCTTACCACCAATTTTTCAGAAACTCTCCCATTTCTACTGTTTCTCAGACATTACTGGCCCATAGTCCTACGACCAAATTTATAGGATCTCTTACTATCTGTGGATATAATTTATTTGAATGTAGAAAACCTCACTGTTCAAAGAAAGTTTTTTTAAATAGATTCTTTCTGATTTTGGATTATTTGCTATTATCAATATTGATTCCTTTTTCCAGTTTTAAAATAATTATCCTTAATTGAATTAAAACAATATTGGGCACAAATTCACATCCTTTATAGATCTAAAATTGTAACATTATTTTCTTTTCCTTTCAAGGTAAAAAAATGTTTAAAAACATCTAACACATATCTGCTTTTAAATATATATTTTAAACAATTCTGTCTTCCCTAAAACAATTTACATCTTTTATAATGTGGGTGCCCATCACAGATACTTTATTTTTCTTCTATTTCTTTATACCTATTTTTAGATGTTTACCCTAAATAGAGGACAATGGCATATTTAGCAGAGAAAGAGATAGGGAAGTGAAGACGGGCAAGAGAAGCAGGGGTAGAGAGAGGGCAGGAAGGTATGGATTGCCCAAATCCCATGGTAGATCTTGGTTTATCAAATTGGACATGCAGAACAGAAGGCAGTCACCATGCCACACTTATCACACAAGTTGGCCCTGAACAAAACCCTGCTGTGTTACCATTTATTTCAGTGCACCCTAAACATAGCAATAAGACATCTTACTGAAATTCAGTATTATCTCTAAAATTACTCCTTGATTAGAAAGAAAGTAACTACCTATTCTCTCCAACATGAAATCCATTATCTTCAACCTAGATGTTGGGTTTCCCTACCCACCACCTCCCTGTGGTCCTTCATGCAAGGGTGTCCCTCATAAATCCGCATATATGGTCTTTCCATCAGGAAAAGTAGATTGCTCATGTCTATGCCTTCATGAGTATGAATGCTTCCACCTGAAATGGCTTTGTCCTTAGCTTCTAGGCATTCATATTGTTATCCTCCATTCCTCCTTCCTAGTCAGAAAACAGAAATAAAAATAACCACCATAAAAAGGACTACACTGAATCTTCTCTGTGGTTTCCCATAATATAATCACCCCTCCGTTTACTGTTCTTTTCTACATCTTGCTTTTTGGTGAAAAGCAGAAAGAGAGAAGCCTAAAACCAGTGGTCTGGTTTTTGAGATTCTGATCTAAATGGTGTGGGTAGGAACTAGGCTTCAATATTTGGAAAACTCCCTCGGTGACTCACATGTGCAGCCAGGGCTAAAGCCACAGTGAGATCAACTCTTCTCAGTCCACTGTACAGAGTCACCAGCCAAGCTTGGGAAACATTTTCTTAATTGTCATCCCCAGACCTACAAAATTAGAAGCTCTGAAGCCTAGACATTTGTATTATGAAAATCTAGGTTCCTGGCAAACCTAGATTGAGAAATGCTGGCCAAAACAATGTGTCAGTCTGATGGTGCAGGAGGGTGGAAAGCTATGAGACCCACTGCCCTCTCCCTCCTATTTTGAAAGTCTCTTAAAGTCCAGGAACGTTGTTCCTTTTAACATCATCCAGACCGCCAACTGGGTGTTAAATGGTGTCCTGTAGAGTCATAATTAAAGTCCCAGCTTCATTTAGGGTGGTACTATGACATATGCCTAAAAGAATAAGCAAGTGTGAGCACACACAGCAGTGCCCTATAGCGTGCAAAAGAACAAAGGGTATGCAAAGCGACAGGGAAAAGCATGTATAACTCAGAAATATTCTGTGCTCCCTGATGACTAACCATACAACCATGATAGAAGCCCAAACCTATCATATGAGTGGTATTGTTAGTCTTCAGGGAGCACAGAAAGAGAGTGAATTCTGCTTGGAAGAGAGAAGTGGGGAAGGCTTCACAGAGGAGGAGCTCAGCCTGAGAAGAATTTTACCAGATAAACAATAAGGTTCAAAGTGTGCTATGAAGAGAGGAAAGCAGAACAAAGCCCCAGGGCTGTGACAGTGAACATCTTCTGCTGGTTACAAAAAGTCACCCACTGGGCCCAGAATGTAGGGAGTATGAAGGAAAGAAACAGGGCATGAAGTTGGATTGCTGACAGCAAAAGTTTGAAGCTCTGAATGACCTATTAAGGCGCTCACAGACAAAAGGGAATCACCAATGCTTTTGTGTAAGAGATTGCATTAACAATCCGGTTTCTGCGAAATCTTTCTTATTCACAACTTTAATAGGAAATTCAATGTTATAATTCTCTGGGAATCACGGAACATTCTTACAACTGTCTTATTATAATTTTGCGACATCTTCAGACAATCTGAACATTCATAAAAAGATTGTCAGAATAAAACTGCAAGAAAGGCCTTTAAATGACTGTAAAATTTCCTAAGAAAGACCCTGCTGACTATTCAAGCTCATGACCAATCCCCACAGGTATCTCCAACTGCTATCACATTCTATTGCTATAACAACCTGCCACTCACTTCTACTTTATACCAGTAACCAGAAGACAGCCAGATCCAGAATAGGTTAACTCAAACATAAAGCCAGAGATGCCAGTGAAGGAAAACTCAGCAGGGAGGTAATTAAAAATTAAATCACTATTCTCTTAATGATCTTTAAAAGTAAACAATAATGTAGACCATTGAACACCTGCAGGGTGTGTTGAAAGATTGAAAGATAAACCAAGAAGAAACATGTCATCATTGACCAAGAAGGGTTCTCTCCTCAAGTCCCAAATTTCATCTCTACTCCCACCTTCTGTGCAAAATACCTTCTGTCCAAATTCTCCAAGATCAAGGTAGGCACCTCCTTTACCTCTCTCTTCTCCTATTTAAACATTTCACAGTGCCATAGCTAACCTATTCCTTTGCCTCTCCTTCTATGAAAAACAAACAACCAGCTCTACCACCTCCTGGCCAAAGAAAATTTTTCCACCCATGTTTTCTACTCCATTCCTACCTCACTCTTACAGAACTTGATATCAACAACCTTTTGCTCACCAGTAACCTCACTCTCTCCTTTCAGACTGGCTTTTATCTTTTCTTATCTCATCCTATTCTACTTGTACTATAAGGTAAACTCGCTTTTCTGACCCTTCTGATTGGATTACAGAAGACAGAGACTGTCTTACTTTGGGCCACAAAGTGACCAGCACATAGAAGGTGGACAACAGTACTGGCTAATGTGAATAAGACTGCATAAAGAAATGTTATTCCCTACACAGGAAAATGTCAAAAGAGTGGCTTTCTTCAGTGTACTGGTTCAGAGCTGGTAGGATGTGGGAGGGCCTATTATTCAGTTGTGAGAAGAAATGGCACAGACATGCCTTTTTTGGCTTTCAAGAAGGAAAAGGAAGAGGAAAAATTGCGTATTTTTTTTCTTTGTGACTTACAAGAAATTAGTACTCTATTTAAAGTGAGTAATTGGCATTTTGGCTACAAGGAACAGTTCTCAGGAAAATGAAAAATGAAATAAAATCTCTGAGTAAGTAAGCACATTGTAAGCGATATTAACATTTTATAAGATGCTATGGAGATTCTTGCAAGGCATAAACATATGTCTATCTGTTCGTTTACAACCAGAAGCAGGTACCACTCGGTAATGCCTACACTGTATATTTTTATGTGTATGTGTACATACTCATGGAAATATTTTATGATTTTTATTTTTAATATTTGTATATTTGGAAATACTAAGTTGAACTGCCATAAAAATCAATGGAAAGAGGAATATTATGTGGGGTGGGAAGTGAGGCATGGAGAACAAAAAGATTAAGTTCTTACAAGGGGTTGGAACAGGAGCTCATGCTTTACCTTCTCACAAAGGCTTCTTATGTAAAAGCCTGTGCCTAATGGCTATTCCTAGGTAGAAAACATCTCAGCACGTTAATCACACTGTTTCCACATACACAGCCTCTGATTGATTTAAACTACCTCTTAGAATCTTTGTTGCAAATTTTACTACCCACCCAGTGGAAGGAGATATCATGAGACCTATTCTCTTCTACCAGGACAAGAGGAGTACTGCTTGGCGGCTGCTTTCGCAGAATGTGCTTAGAGTGCCGTCCCACCTAGAATGAGGAGTGATGACTCACCCAAATGGTGCTGCCCACTCACAGAATCTCAAGAAGATTAAAACAAAAACCAACCGGGTGGGCTGGATGGCTTAGTGAGCTTCCTGATAATAACAGCAGTGAGCAATGGGGCATCCACTTTCTGTCGGACAGCATATGGGAGGGTTTTTAAAAGCAAACTGTTGGCAGCAATATTATTGTTGTGGTTGTTGTTGTTATTGGACCAGCTTTATAGATGAGGAGAATGACGCCCATGGAGGTTATGTAACTTGTCCCAAATTGTAAGTAAATAACAATGGGGCTGGGATTTGAACCCAAACATGGCCCCTTGGAGAAATGCCTACCCTGCCAGGGGTATAATGGACATGCCAACAGGGGAGGCTGAGAAAGGAACCACAGCCAGGGAGAACGAGGCACTATTACAAAAAAGGGAGGGGCAACACCAAAGGCTTTTTCTGACTCAGGTCCACTCAAGAGCTTTCTCCTAGGATACTCAAGGCTCCAGCCACACAGCTCCAGGCTCAGTGTCACTGCCTCGAAAGAACAAGAGACTTGCTGTGGGCAGTCATTTGCTGGCACATGTGGAAGAGAAGCCTCTGAAATGTGGACAACATAAGAAAAGTCACAGTTCTGGGGGACTCGCCATCCTTGACGTGAACCTGGCAGTCGTTAGGATAGACTAGCAGGTCTCCCAGTCCTGGGCAACCAAGGAGAAGACTGCCTCCTCTCAAAGGCCCAGGTGACTCCTTAAGGGCAGAATCAGACCATGTGATATAAGATTAAAGGCTGCCTGCCATTAGCAAAACTCTTCCTGTTGGGGGACTTGGGGCCAATGTGATCACCGTGAAAAATGACCAAACTTTTCTGTATAATGAAGTCCATCTGTGTAAAATATACAAGGGGCATGGTCTTTCACGCCATTGATATTTTGGTCAGCAGAAGGATCTAGGTCTTGGCACGTAATATTTCAATGTCTTAGAGAACTAGATTTTCTGTATCCATTGATTATCTCATACCCACCTTTAATAGATGACTCTGAAATGTAAACAGGGTATAAAGCTGGAGTTCATGTCGAACGTGTCCTAAAACGCTTCACAGTCTACCTTCGAATCTCTGCAGTCAAACGTTCTCTGAGTCTGAGGTGTATGCTGCCAGAATCCCTTGATGGAATTACAGCCACAAAGGGCAGTGAGGGATGTGTTCTGCTTCAAGTCCCCTCCACAGCAGGAATCTTTGCAGCAGCCAAGAATTAGTTGCAACTGTCTCAACTTTTTTAGGAATATCTTTTAAAACCAGATGATTTTCATCGATTAGCCTTGCTGCATTTGGTCAACAGAGCAGAGAATTTAGAAGTAATATGTCTCCATGTCCCCCTGGAACACGAACTTATCATTTTCTAGGCAGAATCATCAGAGTATTCCAGTAGAGTTTTGCTCCTCCATAGGCCCCCAAGCAGACTGATATTGAAGATTCACAAATGAAGTACTCAACAGGATTCATCTGAGGCTGGTTGGGAAGGCAGTGTCACTCCTCAGCACCATGCTGCCCAAACTTTATTGCTATCAGAATCACCTGGGGTGCGTGCTGATCACAAAGATATATACGTATTATATGTTCAATAGTTTGAGTTACTGATTTACTACAGATGGGATAGGAGTAAGGAGAAATAAGTACTCTCTAGCTAGAATTCACCTTTACTTTGTCATTCCTGTTACTCAAGTCTTTTTTTTTTTTGTAAGGTTTTCTGCCATCCACGTAATGCCAATAGTGAATTTTACCATTGCAACTATAAACTAATTCCAATTCTAAATTCACCTAGAATCCAAGGAAGTTCTGAATAAAAAAAGGACCAACCTGGTCCTGAAGCATTTTTGCGGCTGCACAGATAAGTGAGGGCTGGTGAAGCCTGACTCTTCTCAAAAGAGCATGATCATGTGCAGGATAAGAATCTAAAGAAGGCTAGAATGGCAAACTTGATCTAATATTCTGGTCCTCCCTCACTTTATTCTTCTTGCTTATACTGTGCATTCATTTTGCTGAGGATTCTCACATGCCCTGGTGAACACAGCAAATCCTTAGTTACACTAGAGCTGTAATACCCGCCTGCCGGACACTGAGGTCCCCCTACTTCATGAGCAACTAATATTATAACTAGAAGTGCAATCTAAAATTCATCAATTTTAAGGTTTTTCACACTTGAAAAAAATCTTGAGTCCTTATAATAATTTGCCAGGTGGAATTTTTGATAAAATTATTAGATATTTAAAGTTTCTATGATTGTATTTTTACATCCAGCTCTTTTCTATTCTCCTAAGTCTTAATCCTTTATGTGTACATTTATCTCTCAGGGAAATTAATTATACTTGCATGTTATTACAAACTATCTTATATGTAAATGTTTCATTACAATTTGTTTATCCTATAATAAGACCCCCTATCTTGTCCCCCTCCCCCACACACTATTTCAAAGCCCCACATTTATTAACGTCATATTTAATTTTGCCCTGGGATTTATTATTATGGTTTAAATTTTTATTGTTTCAGAAGTGTTTCAATGGAAAGGTAGTTACAAATTAGTGTCATGCTTGCTTTATTCCTATTTGGCTAATCACTTAACTGTAACTGCATTATCAAGTCTCCTTGATGTATTTTTAACGTATTATTATTTTAACAGGTAATGCACACAAAATAAAAAATCAGACAGGATAAAAAAGCTTTTTTACTATTGTTGTCTTCCAATCCTCTACCCTAGAGGCAGCCCTGTTAAAAAATTTTATGTATCTTTCCAGAACTATGTTATGTGTTTACAAGTGTAAATATGTGTGTGTATGAATAGACTTACATAAAACAAATCACAGGATACCTTTTTGCATAACAACATATCTTGGCAACCATTACCAGTCCACAAGGACTCACATCCCACCTTTTAACTGCTGTATTATATTCCATGGCTTGGACATCCTGTAATTCGGTAATTAATTTATCAGTTGTGCAAATTCAGGGAGGCCTCCACATTGTATTCTATGTGAATGGCAAACCCTGGAGTTGCGCAAAGCCCTATACTATATTGTTTCTAATCCTACTACAAACAATCCTACAATGAATATCTTTGTAAATAAAGGCTTGTTTGTGTACTAGTAACTAATCTATCTGTAGAATAAAACCCTAGAAGTGAATTGATCAATTCATTGGTCCCTATAAATAACATCTTCTACCTGCCTTCCTAAGCCAGAGATCTGGGAGTCATCCTCAATTTCTGTACGCCTCCCACATCTCCACCCTGAGTCACAAGGCCTGTTGATTTTACCTCAAATCTATACTACCTCTCCACTGCCTCTACCAATACCCTAGACCAGGTCATCATTATCTCTTTCTTGGACTATTGTGAGATCTTCCTAATGGTCTCCCTGCCCTCCACCTGCTTGCTTTCCAGCCCATTCTCTTATCCTCTACAAGGTCACCAATGTGACTGCTTAAAAATATAAATCTGTACACCTAACATTTTTGCTTAAAACCATTTAATGTTTCCCTTTGCCTAAGATAAGTCCAAACTCAGCACAGCCTACCAGGCCTATACAATCTGGCCATTGCTTAATAACCAGTTCAGCTCTTACCCTCTTATATGCCCACTCTGTACTCTGGCCACACTAAACCTGTCACGTCCTTCATGGAACTGACAATGATCTGGCCCTTGGCACATATGGATCTGTTCGCCCAGAATGCTGACTTCTATCAAGTCCAATCCTCCATCGAGCCAGCTAATACTCCATCCTGAGTCCTCAGCTTAGAAGTATAGCATAGGGAGTGGTTAAGTGCACAGGCTCTGGAAACAGATGACCATTAGTTACCAATCCTGAGATAAGTGAATCTGCTTCTCTGTGCCTTATTTTCCCCATCTATAAAATTGGACTAATTATATTATCAACCTCGTAGATTTGTTGTGAGGATTAAATCAGTTAGAGTTTGTAAAGCAGTAGATGGCTCATAGTAAGTGCTCAGAACCTGTTAAGTATGATGATGATGATGAAGTACCCTCCTCAGGGAGGGCTTCATGGAACACTTAGACAAGGTTAGGTTCCTTTGCCCTAGTAACTTTGCCATAATGAATGGGTCTAAAAGGGTAGCTGAAGATGTACTGGTGATTAACGTACTAATGTGACTTTATTCATGCATTTGGCCGTTCACTCATTTACCCAACACATTTATATGTGCAAACTGCTCCAGGCGCCATGCTAGACGCTTGATAACTCGGCAGACTCACTGTTGTTTCCAAGGCTGTCAAAATAAAAAGCCATGCAAATCAAAAACCAATTCCCTTGGTTATTGATGTTGCTATTCAGTCAGCTAATATTTATGGAGCTAATAGTTATGCCTCATGTGCAGGAAGTCTTCTGGATGGTAGGCATAAAACAAAAAAGTCCAACAATGCCCCTGCTTGAGACAGCTTACTGCCCAGGAGATGAGTCAAACAACGAACAAATATACTCTTAATATAGAGTGAAATCATGACAGCAGTGATGAAAAACAAGACCAAGCATAGGGCAAGGGATGCTGTTTTTGATAAGGTATCACGACATCCTTTTTTTTTTTTTTTTTTGAGACAGAGTTGCTCTGTCGCCCAGGCTGGAGTGCAATGGTGCAATCTTGGCTCACTGCAATCTCCTCCTCCTGGGTTCAAGTGATCCCCCTGCCTCAGCCTCCTGAGTAGCTGGGATTACAGGTGCACACCACCACATCCAGCTAATTTTTTGTGTTTCAGTAGACACGGGGTTTCACCATGTTGGCTAGGATGGTCTCTATCTCCCAACCTCGTGATCTGCCCACCTTGGCCTCCCAAAGTGCTGGGATTCTAGGGGTGAGCCACCGTGCCTGGCTCATGACATCCTTTTGAAAAGGTATCATGACATCCTCTAAGCAGACCCCTATATGAGGTAAGAGAGAGAGAGAGAGAGACAGTCAATTGAATATTTGGTAGAAGAACATTTCAGACAAAGGTAACTTGAAATGCAAAGTCCCTCAGATTTTTATCTTGTTCAGATAACAGCCAGAAAGTGGGTGAGGTGGGACCTCAGCAAGCAAGGGAGGAGGCAACAGGAGATAAAGCTGTAGAGGCATCTGGGGCCAGAGGCGTTTACAGGACATGGTGAGGACATTGGATTTTCTCAGGGCAAAAAGAAACCGATGTAAGTTTTTGAGCCAGGAAATGATATAAACAGCTTTATGTTTTCAAGGGCCATATTCACTGGTATGTGGGAAACATATCTGAATGTGTGTGAAAGGGGAGGGGTATAACTAGAGAAATAATTTAACAAGGTACTGCAACAGTCCAGAGAGTGATGGCTTGGATTGGAGTGGTAACCGTGCTGGTGGTAAGAGGTAGTAAGATTCGAGGTATATCTTGAAAGCAGAGCCACTTGCTAATGGATTACTATTAGTGAATTATGATGAATTATTAGTAAAAAAGGAAAGTCAAGGATGACTCAAGGTTCCAGGACAAATGGTGGTACATTTACTGAGATGGGGACATTGACAGAGGACCAAGTGTTTGGGGATGTGGAGATCAAGCATTTGGTTTTGAACAAATTGAGTTTAAGAGGCCTACAAGACTTCTAAGCAGAAATATCAAGTAGGAAGTGTGGAGCTCATGGGAGGCAAGCACTAGAGATGTACATTTGAACATCTGCAGCATATAAATGGTATACAAAGTTACAGGGACAGATGAAAGCCAAGTAGGGAGTAGCTGGGAATAGAGAAGAAAAGAAGTGCTAACTCATACTGCACCCGGGAGCTCTCCAACAATTAGAAGTTGAGAAGGTAAGATGGTTTCTAGCAAAGAGACTAAAAAGCAGCAGCCAGTGATGGAGGAGGACAAGCAGAGGAGAAAAGGGCAAAGCTATTTATATAGAGGTAAGAAGGGGATGAGGTGGGGAGGGTGAGAAGGTTTGAAAAGGATTCCGCGAGGAACTCATCCCAGGTATTCTGTGGATATTATCCCCCTTGTAATCTTTAATACCACTCTCTCCCAAAGCCTGTGATTTCTCTTTCATGCCTACTTCTTATGCTTCTTTCCTCCCTGCATTTTGAGTAACAAAATTTTGTCAACCTACAGGAGAAATGATAAATCAGTGGAATCATCTGTTGCTTCAGAAGTCTACAGCTGAAGACATTTGAAATACATTCTTCTGGGCAGAGATACACCTGGGACCGCCTTGACAAAGGGTCAAAATAACCAGATTTTGCCTGATCCAATCAACCTTCCCCCAATTCATTACATTTTCATGCCTCTGCCATTCTCTCTTTGGTTTTCCTTATTATACCACTATGTCCCTGAGGTGACCTGAACACATCACAGGACAACGATAAAGCCTTGGGGCTTGCTGGGAAATGTCCTCTCAGCATGAAAAAGACAACCTAGCAGAGGTGTT